>NC_134353.1:146948210-147248210 GCF_048569485.1 Anomaloglossus baeobatrachus
GAGACGACGCACTCCAGCGACGTTCCACCGTCCCTGACAATTGAGACTGTGATGCCACCGGCTACCGAGGAAGAGACACTGTCCTGTACCAAGTCCGAGACGCCCGGTCCGGTCGTCCACGACCCCAGTCCTGCTTCTGACTGTCTTCCCCCGCTTCTCGTTGCCCCCGTTGCTACTACTAGTAGATCGGCTAGGCGTCGTGCGGCCAGGAAGGCGGTACGGGGTCAGCAGTCCTTCCCCGCCTTTGTGTTGGATCCTGGTCCGGTGACTCGATCCGGGGTGCCCCTGGGGTTCTGTGCTCGGAGAGGGGGGCATAGAGGGGGGTACTGTCACGCTCCCCGTGTCCCAGCACCACTCCTTACCCACTGATCCAGTCCATGTGTTCACCAGTCATGGCTGCCGCTCCCGCTCTTGCTCCCCTGAGTCCTGTTCCTGGTCTAAGGAGTCTGACTCTGAGTATTAGCCACATGGTTCTGTATAGGACCAGGCCGTGCCCACTCTCCTGGTCTTATAGGCCCAGCACACCTGAAGCAGGAAATGACATGGGGCTGTGCTGGGTATATAAGACTTGCCTTTCCATGTGGGCGGGGCCTGATCAACGTGTCTTGTAGCTAGTCTTATGAGCTAGGTGCTCAGGTCCCCTGGTACCGTGTCCTGCGGACTTCTTGTCCTTGCTCCTTGGTACCTGTGCCTGATTACATTACTGTCCTAAAGAACTCTGTGACTCTGGTGACCTGTTTCTACTTGTATCTGTCACGTCAGCGCTCCGGCTGCCGTGTACCCTGCCCTCCGGTGGGGTGCAAGGTCTAGTGGATCCACCTCCTGGGCCCACCAGCCTTCCCGGCCCTGACACCATCTTGGTTGCTCTTCTCCGGACTTGCTCCAATATATTGATGTCTTTCTTGAATTGGCTGCATAGAACTGTACACAGTATTCCAGGTGGGGTCTCACCAGGGCAGAGTATAGGGAAATAATTACCTCTCTTGATCTAGATTCAATGCTTGTCTTGATACATCCCAGAATTTTGTTGGCCTTTTTAGCTGAAGCACCGCATTGCTGGCTCATGTAGAATCTTGGATCTACTATTATACCCAAGTCCTTTTCCCCAGTGCTATCACCTAGTTCTATTCCTCCCATGTGATATATGCTTTTTACATTTCTTTTACCCAGATGTAGGATTTTGCATTTGTCCCTGTTAAATACCATTCTGTTTGCCTCGGCCCATTGTTCGAGTGTGTCTTAATCCTTTTGAATACGCTCTTTCCGCTGTAGTGTTGGCTATTCCTACTATCTTAGTATCATCTGAAAATTTTATGAGTTCCCTAATAATTCCGTTGTCCAGTTCATTTATAAATATATTAAACAGCACTGGGCCCAGGACAGAAACTTGTGGCCCCCACTTTTGACTTTCCTCCAGTTTGATGTGTAGCCATTTAGTATTACTCTTTGTGCACAATCATTAAGCCAGTTGTGAATCTATCTAACTGACTTTTTGTTGATTCTGTAGTTGATCATTTTATATTTGAATAAAAAAAGAAATTGAAAAAAAAATAATTGTTGATTTTTTTTATAGTCCTGATGAAGGAGACTGAGTTTCTCCAAAACAAGTAGACATGAATAAAAAATGAATTTGATATAATCAACATATTGTCATTTTGGCAACAGAGCGGCAATAATCCTGTTCTCCTCTGAAGTATTGATTGGCGGAACAGAAGTGAGGTCTTGTTACTGTACAGGCAGCACTATGTCACTTTCTTTCATCATGTGACATAGTGTAGAAATTGGGAAAAAAAGTGGGGAATGTGCTCTCAAAGTGATCAGCTATCAATGGCTGTATGTCATTTTCTGCAGAGACGAGTCCTGGCTAGAAGAAGTGATAGCAGTCTGCCCTAAATGAAGAGGAAAAGCGAAGATAAACAACTTCAACTACCATATACTGTATACAGAGCTACAATGTATAATATCACTGTTTATTACTGTATTACCTGTACACTGACACTATATACAGAGCTCCCATATATA
The DNA here is from genome assembly GCF_048569485.1 of Anomaloglossus baeobatrachus. Taxonomy (NCBI): domain Eukaryota; kingdom Metazoa; phylum Chordata; class Amphibia; order Anura; family Aromobatidae; genus Anomaloglossus; species Anomaloglossus baeobatrachus. Next base: position 146,950,233 of record NC_134353.1, read on the forward strand.
ATGTCACTGGTGATGATAACTGTTTTACCTTTACATTGACATTATATACAGAGCTCCCATGTATAATGTCACTGGTGATCTCGGTATTACTAGTACACTATACACTATATACAGAGCTCCTGTGTATAATGTCACCAGTGAGCACTGTATTACCTATTCAATTTCCCTATATAATGAGTTCCAGTGTATAATATCACCAGTGATCATTGCATTACCTGTATAATTAGTTGTACAGTGACCCTGCATGCTGAGCTGTGTGTAATGTAATCATTGGCAATATTAGTATTATTAGTAATGTGGGTTTTTTTCTCTTTCATTATTGTAGTATTATTTGGTCACTGTGTTTGTAATATGTAGTTTAGGAATATTATTTGGTCACTATGTGGTTGGGTCATAGTATCGTAATATTTCTCCCTTGTTTGTGGTATTAATTGGACACTGTGGTCTGGTCATGGTGTGGCTGTATTTCTCTTTTGTATGTGGTATTATTTGTCTTGGTATAGTGGATCGTGTTGTGCATGGAGGTCATTTGTTCTTTTTGATATCAATAAGGGGAAACATTTTTCGAGTAAAGATTAAATACATAGACATTTAACCCATTACTGTCCTGTGATTATCACACAGGAGAAAATATGCACTTATATAGAGTTTCTCTAGTGATAACAAGTGATCATCTCTTCTAAGATCACCTGCACACATTGAATATTTGGTCAGTATTTTACTTCTGTATTTGTAAATGAAAACTAGGAGTGGCTGAAAAATGTAGAGGTAGTTTCCACTATACTTTTCCTCTGATCGTTCCACTCCTGGTTTTGGCTACAAATTCTGAGGTAAAAAAAACCCTCACCAAATAATTGTGTGCACATGGTTTAAGGATAAGTGATAAGTTCATACTTGTTTTTATGCGGATATGTGAAGGTGGCTCAATATACAGGCTTGATGGCTTAATCAGCTAAAGTAGGACTTTGTAGAGATTCCTTCCTTTCCCTAACTGATAAAGGTCCTAAATAAACAAATATACTTATAATATCTGTATATACCCACATATTTTGTAACGCAGACAAGTTCTACTCACTTAAGAGAGATACAAAAATGTAACAGCCTCAGACAATAATAAAAGGCCTGTGAAAATACAGTTAAATTTTATATGCAAACAAGGCTAGCTATTATGCTTATTCCTATTTTTGTATGTTTATATTGCTTGATCTTTTCAATTATGTTCTCTTTTAATTCAGTGTATATAAATCCCATCAACAAATAGTTCTAACTTTTAATAATCTTATTTTACAATTATATCATTTGTAATATAATTAAATTCATATAAAATGACTTGCAAAAAGAGCTAAGAGACTAATATGTAAAATTAACTTTAAAAGGGTACTTTAGAAAGATGAAATAATGTTCTAGTGGCCATGTTTTCATAAACCATAAAGACAACATGAATAGTATTGTTTGTAACCCTGATAGTACCTGCAATTCAGTGGGACTTTGGATCCACTCCTCGGTGCTCACCTCCTTTCTGGGACATCATATTCACAGCTTCTAGTAGCAGACAGACCCCTGAAACATCACCTTCCCTGCAGTATGAGTTCAGGGGGCATAGACAGCCCCTACCAAGCAGCAGTCAATCTACTAATGCTCTTCTTACCCTTCCACTCCACTCCAGGGCTAGGTCTGTACAACTTCATTATGAGTGCCTGCACTCCTGGACTTGTCATAAAGAAGCTGAAAATACATTCTGCAATTCACTATATCCCCTGATCATGGACTGCAGAAAATGAGAAGTTTTCATGGGGCTTTCTGCTACTAGAAGCCAGGAGAAGGCCATACCCCTGCCATGCCCCTGATCTTGGACTACAGGAAAGGAGATGTTATCATGGGGCTGGCTACTATTTGAAGCTGTAAGTAGGCCATACCCCTGTCAAGCCCCTGATCTTGGAAAGAAGGAAAGGAGATCTTACCAGGGGCTCCCTGCTGCTAGAAGCCAGAAGTGGGCCATATCCCTGCCAAACCTCTCATCTTGGACTGCAGAAAAGGAGATATTATCAGGGGGCTGGCTGCTACTAGCAGCAGGGAGTAAGCCATAAACCTGCCATGCCCCTAATCTTGTATTGCAGGAAAGGAGATATTAACAGGGGGCTGGCTGCTACTAGCAGCAGGGAGCAGGCATGTCCTTTGTAACCCCCCTCCTATCTCCTTTGATTTAAGACTTCAAGGAAAAAATGTTATGAGGAGGCTGGGTGATACTTGAAGTCAAGAGCGGGCCATGAACCTGTAACCTCTCCTTTGATCTTAGACTGCAGGTATAAAGATGTTATAGGGGGGTTGGTTGCTACTAAAAGCTGGGAGCAGGTCACACCGCTTGATCTAAGATGTGCTGTCTCCGAATAGAGGGGAACACAGAAGAGTAGATCCATCATCAAATTGAATTGCAAGTACTGTCACAGTTACATACAGCACTGTTCATGTTACCTTTATAGTTTAAAAAGACTTGACCATTTGAATATTTTTTATCTCTCCGATGTACCCCTTGCACATGAAATAATCATTTTTTCTATACTTGCATATTTTTTTGGAGGGGGGCTTGGATTGAGGGAGAAAAGTGTAATAAGGGTAAAAGTAGGAGTCAGGTGCTAAAATTCTGATATTTTCTATTAATGATTCTTTTTTATTATGTATTCCAATATTGCTCTAATGTTGACCATTGTGATTAGATTTTTCTGGAATTTCAAGTTCCAAAAATTCTCCATATGAAAAATTTGGCAAACTTTATAGCTGTTGAGCTTTTGAAGATAGGAGTGATTGATTCCTTTTTCGGAGGATGAAAGTTATTGCTGCTGCTAAGAAAGAACAGAATAATTTTTGAATAGTTCTGACATAAGTGAGACATAATGGTGACATAGTTATATACAGCAGATGTACATTGGTACATAAAATAAAATACAGCTGACAACCTAAAATTTGTTATTCACATAGTCTATAAAAAGTGGTATGCAAAATAACTAACACTATATGTCCGCAATATTTATAGAAGGAAAAAAAGCTATTGCCTAAAATAGAATGGCTGTTTAGTTGGGGATTCCATGGTAACTACTAAGAAGAGTCGTGTCTTTAGAATTTCATAGTTTATTATAGACAGTAAGAAACCAAAGTTACTACTTAAAAGAATTGTACACGGAGCAATAAACCGAGCGAGTGCTGAGTTGTCTATAATTGTCTGATTCGGTTTCTTGAACATAAACAGCTTGAAGTAAAGAATTAAAGTTCTACATAAAGTTGTGTTTGCTCTCCTACCTTGTTTTTATAACTGTATACTACCTGACAATGTGCAAGTTACAAGATATTAGGTTGAGGATTTGTGTCTACAGAGTATTGTCCTATATTTCCTACACAATAATTCCTATCATGATGTACTCGGGGGTTGTTTTCCCTTTTATGAGGTATTTTACCTGCCAAATTAAAAGTTTGTGCTTTGTTTTTGAACTAGGACAAGGTTTATTAGAGGGTGGAAAACCTATTTAAATAGTTCATTCTCAAAATGTGTGCAATATAGTAGAAATTATTCCCAATTATGAAATCTAGTGAAACGTGCAGTGATTTAAATTATATCCAGTTGGTCTCCCACTAGCTAGCCTTTCTCCTCTACAGTCCATCCTTAATTCTGCAGCCAGGGTCTCCTATCTAGCTAATCATTACTCGGATGTTTCCTCTCTGTGCCAGTCATTGCACTGGCTGCCCATATATCACAGGATCCAATTCAAATTGCTCCACCCTCATCTCTGTCTATCCCCCTACCTGTTCTCTACTCTCCACAAATGACTTTCAACTAACGTTCACGCTAATCTGAACCTTCCATTCCCAGCTTCAAGGCATCTCCCGAGCTGCCTCAATCCTCTGGGATGCTCTCCCCCAAGAAACTAGGATGAATCACAACTTACTCAGCTTCAGACATTCCCTAAAAACACATCTTTTTAAGGTAGCCTATCACACTCCCTAATCGAATTCAATTCACATAGAGCCCTTCCACTAATATATCAAAACATAACTCTCCATTAAACTCCACCGCACCCAAAAGCATGACAAAAATTGGATGATGACTGGTTCCTGGAGCCTTTGTCTATACCCCATTTCTTTGTGATTGCTGGATTGTCTTTGTAAGTAAGCACCTACACCACGTCAACCCCCTACCTCATTGTAGATTGTAAGCTCTTACAAGCAGGATTGTCTTTATTTTTGCCCTAATTATTGTATCTTCTATAACTGTTAGTTGCTTGTATATGAGCCTCTGAATTGTAAAGTGCTGCCAAATATATTGGCACTATAGAAATAGGATATGTTATTATTATTATTATTATTATTATTATTATTACTATTAATTTACCACTTTTTTGCGTATTCATTTCCCTTTTTCACATGTGGTCACAATGGTCACTTCATTTGTGTGGCACTTGTGTGTCAGCATTATATACCAATTTGTCAAAAAATGATCAGCTTACCCCAATAGTCATGTGCTTTACGGGATATTCTATAGCAGACTGCAAGGATTCGGCAGGAGCAGCTGTACTGAAACTGGAGGTTAGAGACAAATATTCAGCGGTTAACCATGACCAAGACTATGTGTCGAAACATGTAAGGTTCATAGATCGATCCTTATACAGCTTTTTTTGTTATACATGCTCACATGGATTTTAATATGTACAGTTCTGATGGATTTTGAATAAAGGAACGCAATTTTTAATTAACAACTACTTGTACTATTGCTGTATATTTGTCCCTTACTTCCAATACCAGTATGTTGGTTTGATACATACCAATTTATACAATCTTTGAATGGTTACATTAATTTGCAAAATATGAGTGTTGTGTAACACATTTTGTATTATATTAAGGTCAAATAAATGTTTACTGCAATGTTTTAATGGCATTTAACAATGTTCAAGTTTGGATCTATTTAATAATTCACTTAATGTGTGTTGTAATTGTATGCACTGTTAATTATTCCTATTTTGTATATGTATGCACTTCTTAATAATCATGTTTTATGTAATAGATTATTTTTCATGGATACATATTTATTTATATCATAATTATATGGATTGTGTGTATGTATTGGAATGTGCAATTTAGTTTTTTATCCTTTTACTTTAATAAATTGTATTAACCATTTTTTTATCACTAGCAACATTTATCATTTTATATATACTTGTTTTCATATCTACTGTTGAATGGATTGTTTTCCCTATTATGTTAATGTATGTCCTGATCTTTGTTTAATGGTGCAGGAATTGAAAACAGCTGCTATAGGTGGTCATGTAACTGAAAAGACATTATGCGTATATACACAAATATCTTTACAGTGGTGCTATATCTGTGAGAATGATCTGACATAGGTGATCATGTGTTTTGGTCATGTGCCTGGAAGGTCACCATAGGATTAATACTGGTTATTCCACACCACATACTACAGGTAGGTGGGGTAGGAGTGATTTATATGACTTAATAATTTAATACGATCACTTTATTTGCTGTTGGGGAAAACTAACATTTTAAAAATAAGCAGAATACAGATTTAGCCCCATTCTTGAAATCAACTGATGCAAAACTTGATTCGGAGTAGTCCACTACCAAATTGTCTGTATGGATAGTCTGACTTCTGTGATGTACTTCTGATTGTTTTCCTACCCTTAGGCGGGCTTTGCATGTTGCGACATCGCACGTGCGATGTCGGTGGGGTCAAATCGAAAGTGACGCACATCCGGCGTCACTTTCGACATCGTACTGTGTAAATGCTAGATGATACGATGAATGAGCGCAAAAACGTCGTTATCGTATCATCGTTTCCATAATGCCGGTGCCGCGACAGGTACGATGTTGTTCCTTGTTCCTGCGGCAGCACACATCGCTGTGTATGAAGCCGCAGGAGCGAGGAACATCTCCTTACCTGCCGCCGGCGGCTATGCGGAAGGAATGAGGTGGGCGGGATGTTTACATCCTGCTCATCTCCGCCCCTCCGCCGCTATTGGCTGCCTGCCGTGTGACGTCGCTATGACGCCGCACGACCCGCCCCCTTGGGAAGGAGGCGGGTCACCGGCCAGAGCGACGGTCGCAGGGCAGGTGAGTGCATGTGAAGCTGGCGTAGCGATAATTTTCGCTACGCCAGCTATCACACGATATCGTACCTGCGACGGGGGCGGGGACTATCGCGTGTGACATCGCAGCATCGGCTTGCGATGTCACAACGTGCAAAGCCCGCCTTACCCTATATGCAGTGGTAGGTTATTGGTGTATACTAATTAGTATGTAATAATAGGAGATTTATGACTAAGTTATAGAGCATCAGGTCGACTACTTATATTTATAAGTTTTAGCCACTAATTTACATGGTGGCCTTTTCTAAAGCTAATGTATGCGCATAATATATTATCTGGTGTTTTTTTGTACATGCACTATTTATCCTATGCCGCCCTTTAGTGGTTTCGTCTGTGTAATTCTACCATTTTTCCGTAATGTTTTTTATTGTTATTAATTAAGATAAGATAAATTTGCACATGTTTGTTGCCCAAATTAGCTTTTAGTTTACTTAAAAGAATTGTACATGCAGCGAGGGTGGAGGTTGTCTGCTGAAGGAGAACAACAACTCCAGGAGATCCTGCTGGAAACCAGCAAAAAGCTGTGTAATCCTTCCAACAGTGACAGATTCCCTACAATTCCCTTCAGGACAGTGGAATGTCTCCTTGGTTGTATTCAGAATCAGGAGACATGCTTGATAGCCGTTTTCTTCCTCTGTTACCATCTGCCTCTCCAATGTCACCACACTGATGTTGGGAAATCATAATCTGCTGGGAAGTTGTGCAGCTGAGAGCCACTCTCAAATCTGAGAAGATCTGGGGATATAGGTAATGTCATTCTGCATTCCTAATGGAAATTCATAAAATCTGTGAATTCTGCAAACAAACTTAAAGAGAACCCTGCTCTACAGACTAGTGGTGCCATCTCCGCTAGCAAACTCCTCCAGCCTACTTCATCAAAAACCTCCTCAGCCACACTATTGGGCAAACTGCCTTGAGGACTGTGATTGCATCATGACCACCTTTTTATTACTATCCTAATTTGTGGAAATGATTTTCCGTGGGCCTCTTCATAAGTCTCTAAGTATATAAATAAATAAAAATAGATACAGGTGCAATATGAGAAGCATCCGTGGATAAATCACAAATAGGTATAATTAAATTCTGCTCACCTTTGCAGGTTGTGCGCCCCCGCACAACCCCAGTGAAAGCATGACAGTCCGCGGTGATCCTCCATTCTGATTGCTGTATACGTGCTTGTTGGATCCAGACTTTGGTATCGCTTTTGGCTCCTGAAGTCCACCGGCACCTTGGGATTCAGGTTTTCCTTTTCAATCCTCCGTTCTCCAGCTGGATTCTCTAATGGATTGTCAGGTCCTATGCAGCTATTACCGAAATCCCAGGTAGGGAGTATACATATAGGAAAGATTTTTTTCAGCCTGCTATAGCGCTTCAGGAACCATTTGCTGATATTTAAATGTTGTATTTTTATTTTTTATTGTTGAGCTCCTATTAATACAACGCATTTCAGCAATCAAATATGCTTTCATCAGGTATAAAAATAAAAATACAACATTTAAATATCAGCAAATGGTTCCTGAAGCGCTATAGCAGACCGAAAAAAATCTTTCCTATAAGTCTCTAAGTATGACACTTCAGAACCCATTTTCCCTCTAATGACATCACCCTGAGCTGACTATTTTACCTAGCTCCCGACCAAAAATGACTTCACAATATCAGAAGCTAAAGGCCGCTTTACACGCAGCAACATCGCCAGCAATGTCTCTAGGGATGGCATCCGCCCCCGTCGTTTGTTCGTCATTGGCGCTGCCCGTGGCGAACAATATCGCTGGTATGCGTCACACAAACATACCTTACAAACGACGTCACTGTGGCCGCTGAACAACCTCTTTTTTAAGGCTGCGGTTCGTGCGACGTTACAGCAACGTCACACAGTAGGACACCAATTGAAGTGGAGGGGCAGAGAGCAGTCGCCTGATCGTCACTCCCACCTCATTGCCGGAGGATGCAGGAACGCTGTTGTTCGTCGTTCCTAGGGTGTCACACGTAGTGATGTGTGCTGCCACAGGCACAATGAACAACCAGCGTCCAGAACGAGGAACGACATTTTGAAAATGAATGACGTGTGAACAATCAACAACTTCGTAAGTATGTTTGATCGTTAGCAGTCGCTCATAAGTGTCACATGCAATGACGTCGCTAACGAGGCCGGATGTGCGTCACGAATTCTGTGACCCCAGCGATACCTCGTTAGATATATCAATGCGTGTAATGGGGTCTTTACTTTCATTAACGTCATATAATGGTATATGATTATCCTGATGAAGAAGCTTCTGAGGGCGTTGACCAATAACTCATATTTTATCTACATCATCTGGACTGGTTTAGTAGCACAGGAGATTAACCATTTTCTTCCTTCCATTGTTTGTAACAGAGTCCTTAGAATGCGACCATGATGTCAAGTGATCCTACATCAGAAATCTGCAGAAAAAAAGTAGACAACCCCGATTCCACCTAGACAGTGATGCACAGTCAAAAATCTGGATAATAGGGAAAGCGAAGTAATATCATGGTGAGAGGGCTACCGAAAGAAAATGGACAGGAAGATATCCACATTACCTCGTAAACTATTTTTCAATACTCTAATGATGAAACCAACATTTCACAAAATTCAGTTGATTAGAACCCACAGACCAATGAAATCTATAGGCCATCTCTCTCAACCTAGAGTCATCATCTCCTGTGCAAATTATTTTACAATCAAACAAGAGATGATATTTAAGGCTAGGGACTTTAGTTATTTTGAATTTAATAGATCTTCACTGCAAGTGTTCCCTGAGCTAACCTGAGTCACCCTGCAGAATAGGTACCACTTTTGTCTACTCCTAACTATTGTGGTAACCACTGCGCCATGTACAGGTGAAACTTTACTTTTGCCCTTACAGCATTTAAAAAAGGATGTTGACTCACATTCCCAACCACAATCCAATTTGGGGCATAAGCCCCACTGTTATGGGTGCTTTACTATTATTTTGTGTTTGTGTTTTTATATCTGTCCTTCTTCTCTTCCTCCTATTGTTTCTTTACAAAGAAGGTTGTCTGAACCCCCTTACACTATTGTGCTACAGTCACCTAACCTAGAAAAGCAAAAACAAATCACCTATATACCTCCCAGAACCTAATATGGTTAAGTGTGTCACTCTTAATGTGAAGGGCCTAAACTTTAAAGTAAAAGGATGCAAAGGTGTAAATTAGAACCTCTGGGATGCACTGATGTGGTCTTTCTACAGAAGATAATCTTTGACTTCTAGGACCCAGGTTCCCTTGTTTACATAGAGCAGGTGTTGTTTTACTGCTCTTGCGCAGCTGTGCTATAGCAATCTCAACTTCTCATATTTATCCTCAGGGAAGGTTCGGCATATAAGAGGGAGTGGCTGTCCTGTCATCCTTAGCAACATTTATGATCCAAATGCTTCCTATTTCCCCTTTTTGAGAAGAGCTCTTAATAAGTTTGCAAAATACTTCAATGGTGGCTGTGATTTTAGGATGTGAATTTTATCTCTCATTTTCTGTAGTCTTTATGCAGGCATTCACAGACCTCAGCCTTGTCCTCTTTTCGACAATTAATTTCAACCCACCCATTATACAATTTATGGTGTATTACAGAACATGCTCCCATAGTACTGTCTCTAACCTGCTCAGTCCCTCAATATCAAGTGTGTCACTCACATCCACTAGGGCGGTTATCCATCAGCACCTTAACTCCTACTTCGGTGAGAATGATCATTCAGTATCTTCCACACAATTCTATCGGATGCTCATAAGGCTGTGCTCCAAAATCAGTGTATGACAAAATGAAGAAAAAGGACCGCGCACCGTGCTACTGAAATCCAAACTCTGCCAAGGTGCATAGTTTGCCTCTCACCCACAGGACATATGGCAAGATAGAAAAAAGATCGGCAGAAAGTGTAGTGAAGGGCTAAAAATGCTCAAAATATATTTATGACAAAAAATAGAACCACAGGCTGTGGATAGGTACATCTTACGCGTTTCGAGTGCACACTGCACTCTTAATCATAGTAAAAAATCAAGTACAAAACAGATTCTAAATACAATGCAATATTTAAAAATAGCATTTAGAAATAATCAATTAAAAGAGCACATGAGTTAAAGAGACACTCCTAGATTCAATAACTTCCTTAACCTGGGAAAATCTTTAATAGATGAGCATCGTATCTTTTTCATTCCTTTTGGTTATTTAGTGTTTAATCTTAGTAGCCAAAAAGCTTCCCTCATATAAAGCTATTATTGCCACTCTCTACCATGTTTAGGTAAACTGACCTTTTCTACTCCAAAAAATGTTAAATTGTTTATTTCATCAAGACTAGTTTCATAAAAGTGTTTAGCAATTCATTTCTTGCCTGGTGGGAGGAACAATCCATTTTTTTCTCCAACAATCCATTTTCTCTAATATTGTCTGATATGCCTGGCATTGACTAAGGACCACACGGGTCAGAAACATTTTATTCTTGTTTGGATTTTAACTTTATTGAATAAATTCTGGAATTTTATTTCTCCGGGCCAGTGCTGTTTTTTTTCTATCATTGAATTGTACATGTTATTGAGAATTTAGAACACTGTATATTTTAGTTTGTATTATTCTTGTAAAATATCAATAAAAATTACAGTAAAAAAAAATTGCAAATATGGAGCAATGGACATTAACTACCAGATAATAGAGTATGTTATTATCTTACAGAGAGGGTAAACTTTGACCTTTTTAATATGTCTATGAAGATCACTGCAGTATAATTTTTTTTATAAACATCTTGATAGCATTTGCAATTTGCATTATTAAGATTTATTTTCTTTAATTCCTACATTCGGTACTTTTCAGAGGCATAACTATGTAAATGTAGTTATTGCAATCTTCTCCATAACTGTGTGGTGGCAAACCTCTTTACTCACAGGCATCAGAATACAGTGTTTTTCTCTTTTGTGGAAAGAGTAGGGCACCATGCACAGTGACCTGCACAGCCGACCCAGAAGTAGCAGCAGCAAAGAGACAGCAGTGGTCAGACACAGTATCGCGGGAGACTTCAGCACCATGGACAGCAGTGGCGTGGACACGTGAGTATAAGTGCCTGATCTCCATGTATTATTACGGATAGCGCTTGCCGAAATCATGGCACACAGAGAGACATACACACCTTTATCACATCAGTGAAAATGTGTCTTTTTGATTGACGTGTGAAGGAAGTCTAAAGAGTGCTTTACATGCTGCGGCATCGCTAACGATATATTGTCGGGGTCATGATGTTTGTGACGCACATCCGGCGTTAGCGACATCGCAGCGTGTGACAGCTAGGAGCGACGATCAACGATCGCAAAAACGTCAAAAATTGTCGATCGTTGACACGTCGCTCCAAATCATAATGTCGTTGGTGTTTCATTCTGCAGGTTGTTCGTCGTTCTTGCGGCACCACACATCGCTGTGTGTGACACCACAGGAACGACGAACATCACCCTACCTGTATCCATCGGAAAGGAAGTAAGGAGGTGGATGGCATGTTCCGGCTGCTCATCTCCTCCCTTCCTCTTCTATTGGGCGGACGTTTTGTGACGCCGCTGTGATGTCGCTGTGACGCCGAACACACCTCCCCCTTGAAAGATTGATTGTTCGGCAGCAACAGCGACGTCGCTGAACAGATATGTGTGTGTGACGCTGCCATAGTGATATTGTTCGCTATGGCAGCGATCACCACATGTCGCACGATTGACGGAGGCGGGTGTTATTGCTCGCGACATCGCTAGCAATCGCTAGCGATGTTGCAGCGTGTAAAGCACCCTTTACACAGACACTTTCTGCAGCGTTGCACAGCTTTCCTCACATTTAACCTTCCTTCTAATAATTAACATTTGGCACCTGGGTCTTTTAAACCACTGTCAAGCACAAGTGACTTGGGGCATTTTTCAAATTAAAAAATTAACAAGGAAACTGGCACTCTAAAGGAACTAATGGATGATGAGTTAAGTATATAGGACAAAGGGGATCAAAGATATAAACTTTGAATACAATTACAATTTACTGATAGAAGTAAAAATATGTATATTAAAATATAGCGTACAAATATCCAGATCCGTATAGAATAAGGAGCTGCAGATAGTAGGCCAGGTCCGCATGAATCCTGTCAAACAAAGGATATTAGTTAGTAGTGAGTACTTCTGTGCTCCCATGAAGGTGGTGGATTTAAAGGTGGTGTATTACCTGAGGTGATTGATGCAGGAGAAAGAGGTTTTTGCACCAGGAGGTAAGGAGTAAAGTGTCCAAGTACATGGTATATGCTGCGAGACAATATAAAAATGTAATTGACTTTAATTAATATATAAAAAAAAGTATAAAAAAAAGTATATATAGAGAATGAAATGCTACAAAAAATATACATATTTGAGTTAATATAGGAGCTTTGCCTGTCACAGACTAATCAAGTAAAAACCGTGGAGTTCCTATTGCAGGATAAGTGCTTTACTTGCTGGTAGCTGGAAGAAGCTGTATGTGAAAGGATGATTAGCTGGTAAATATACCCTGGGAATAGTAAATATAGTACAAGGTAGAAAATGTGAATTTCAATGTGAGCGAAATATACTACTTCTATGCCCTTGGAACTCCAAATTAGCAAGATTTGTTTTACAAGTGCTTGGAGAAATCAATACAGCACACACGCTAATATATTGTACTGAGAGTTTCTCTTTTATTATATCATGTGACCCACTTATATAGTATCCCAAACAAAGAAATTACTATGCACCAATAAGAGACACAGGGGTGTGTGTAGAAATGTTTAACTTCCCTGCCCATCACTCTTAGCTGGACCCTATGACATCATTCAGTTATAAGACAAGATGGTTTCTATGCAATACAAAATGGCTTGTATTCTCTCACAGTCAATCCTTGCTTTAGAATATGGTAGACTTTCTATATGTGTCTGCACTACATCCAGTGGACACCAGGTTTTGATAGAGATGTTGCACAGTTTTCACAGGTATCTCATATATGTAAAGTTTAAAATCAGACAGTGATTTGAGAGCAATGTGGCAGATGGGGTAATAAAAAGGGTCTATACTTTATGGATGTAAAGTGTAATACAAGAAGGAAACTTGCCTGCTGGTAGCTGCATGGAAGATTCAGGCTGACAGGACCTGTGTGTGGCGCAGTAAGAAGCGGCAGTCGCATAGCAACAGAGATTCCCGGCCGGAGACTTCTCTGTCTATCAGTCGTACACGGTGTAGAAGAGTGATGTCACTGGCTAGAGGCAGGGGAGTCTGTCAGATGTGATGTAACACACAAAGATCCGGGTGCAAAAAAACTTTCTTCTGCATCAATCCCTTCAAGTAATATACCACCTTTAAGCTCCCCACATTCACAGCAGTGCAGTGGTAGACACTACTATCTACTGATTTTTTAAATTAATCATTCATTATGTTCACTCATGTGGCAATCCTTCTAATTATGTCACTATACCTTATAGTCTTACCTGGTGAAATACATCCTCAATGCCCTTGGTGCGGATGAGCAGATATTATGTAGCATGAGCAGAGGACATTGTGTAGCAGGAAGATTCAGAAGGATCCATGGAATCTTTGGTGGTAGAATAGGAACAGGAAAAATAAATGAGAATCATGGGAAGCAAAGGAGACGTAAGGATGAACCAGTTAATCAGAGTCTAGTTACCTTGGAGGGTCAAAGACAAAACTGGAACAATGGTGCCCCAAGGTTAGCTCAGACAATAGCAGAACTTATACAGAAGTTTAAAACAGAATGGGCAACAGTACGGAAAGGTTGACTGACATTGCAGGTCTAAGGGCCGCTTTACACGCTATGACATCGCTAAAGCAATGTAGTTGGGGTCACGAAATTTGTGACGGACATCCGGCCGTGTTTGCGATGTTGTTGCGTGTGACACCTATGAGCAATTTTGAATAGTTGCAAAAACGTTCAAAATCGCTAATCGGTGACATGGGGGTCCATTCCCAATTATCGTTGTACCTGCAGGTACGATGTTGTTCGTCATTCCTGCGGAAGCACACATCGCTATGTGTGACACCGAAGGAATGAGGAACCTCACCTTACCTGCGGCTGCCGGCAATGAGGAAGGAAGTAGGTGGGCGGGATGTTACGTCCCTCTCATCTCCGCCCCTCTGCTCCTATTGGCCGGCCGCTTAGTGACGTCGTGGTGACGTCGCGGTGACGCCGAACACACCTCCCCCTTGAGGGAGGGATTGTTCGTCAGTCACAAAGACGTCGCTGAACAGGTATGTGTGTGTGACGCTGCCATAGCGATAATGTTTGCTACGGCAGCAATCACCACATATCGGCTGTACGGCGGGGGAGGATGCTATCGCGCTCGATATCGCCAGCAAATGCTAGCGATGTTGCAGCATGTAAAGCGGCCCTAAGGTTGTCAATGTGAACAATGCAACACTGGCAGCAGAAAAGCAGGCTTTACTCAGAAACATAGCAGAGCTGAATTTATTATAGGATCAAGATGATACTAACTTGTGGTATAAGGGGTACCGATTGTTGTAACAGATCTGGATCTGCCACAAGTAGTGATGGATGAACCCGAACTGTAAAGGTCGGGGTCCATACCGAACACATAGTGTTCATGCACAAGGTCCTCAACACGAGTTTTCCTGGGAAACCCATGTTACAGTTGAGATCCAGTTCAGGTCCAGGGGCTATAAAAAAAGCACATTATTAAAAAACATTATGATTATACTTACAGGTCCCACGATGCATGCTACAGACCTGCTATCTCCCGTCCGCTTCTGCTTCTGGGTCTGATGATTAACTTCCTGTTTGTCACTCGGCAGTCTTAGGCTTTTTTCGGTTGTGTTCGCGGTCACGTCAGGGTTCACCTGAGTTCATAGCTTAGCCATGGACTTGATTGAACTTTGACTATCACTGTTAGGGTACGGTTCCACTTGCGTACAGCTTCCGATGCGAGAGCATCAGAAGCGATATGTTAATGACCTCTGCTGCGAGCGTCAGTCAAGGGTCATGCAACTGTGAGGCGATCTTGCAATTGTATAACAGCTGTGGAGCAGAAGGCTTTCTCCCCATCTCCTCCACTGCCTGTCTCTGTGTACATTGCACTGCAGTCAGATTACATGTGAGTGCAGTACGATGTTTCACGCGCTCACTTAAACTTTCATGGGGGTGCAAGAGTCGAGACTCGCTGCCAAATGCAGCATGCTGCGATTCATTCTGCTTGCCGCTATGGCAGGAAAAATGAATTACGGATGGACACTGCCCCAAAGATGTTGGAGTAACCTGAAACCAGCCCATACATTTTAGCATCTAGAATGTATGGACAGATCCAGGTTACACCTTCAGGCAATCACAGACTCCCATTCTGCATGACAATGTCTGTGATTGGCTGTTGGGTCCCTCACACATATAGTAGTGTAAAAATAAATAAATAATTTTAAAAAATGATAGTATTTTTGATTCTCAGTGCAGATAAAGTGGACGGCTATGGGCTGCCACCCTCATCTGCCTGGCTTTACCTTGGCTGGCAATCAAAATACAGGGAAGGGGTTTTTTTTGTTTTTAAATTATGTAAAAAAATATTTAAAAAAAATGCGTGGGCTCTTAACATATTTTGATCGCCACTCAGGTAAAATCAGGCAGCAGGGGGCTGGGATTCTCAGTGTGGAAAGGCCCAAACATTCTGGGGCCCCCATGCTAAAAACGGCAGAAAAAAAGTTAAAAAAAGCCCGCAGCCGCCCCTGGAATTAGTGCATTGTTTCATAGCGCCATTTCCAGGTGCCTTACCCAGCTTTTCCAGCTGATCTGATAGCAGTGGAATGCTGGGTAATAAAGGGTTTAATGCCAGCATTGTATTTTCAGCTGGTACTAAGCCCAAAATTCATGATGTAACGCCAAATTTTATTAGAGATAAAACAAAAAACAAAAAAGATTTAGAGACTCCATCTTTATTATAAAATCCTTAGTACACAGGGAGAGGAATGTCAGCTCTTCTTCATCGCTCTGTACAGACAAGCGTCTCTACAGAGCAAGAAGCAGGCTGAGACAGTGACAGTCAAAGTTCAATCGAGTCCATGGCTAAACCATGGACTTAGGTAAACCCTGATGTCACCGTGAACACGACCGAAAAAAGATGAAAACTGCCAAGTGACGAGCAGTGCAGTGAATACCACCGGAAATTAATGATGAGGACCTGGAAGCAGAAGACCTGGAGACAGCAACTGCAGGATGCGTCATGGGATCTGTAAGTATAATGACAATGTTTATTATTAACTATATTTTTTATTTACAGCCTCTTCCCGCCCCATCCCATAACTGTAAAGTCCAAGCTCGGGGTTTGGACGCAGGTTCGTATTATCTCTGGCCCCGAATTCGAACTTTACAAACAGTTCAGGTGGGGTTTCCAATCCTGAACATTAGGGGGTTTACCCATCACTAGCTACAAGCCCAAGGAAGAACCCACCATAGGTATAGCAGAGTATCAATCAAAGTAGCAGATATGGATTTGTCCCAATTCCAAGGCACAACTGTCCAGCATTATAACAGAGCACCCAAACATGTAGTAGAACTGGAATTATCAGGTAGATTAAGGACTGATAAGTCAGTCCTCAGTAGTAATGTGAACACCCACTACCTGTTACGGGGGGCTGTCTGATAATAACCGAAAGGAGTATCAGACAGTCAGGGTCCACCGTGCAAAGACTTTGCTGCAGACTATGGCAGAGTGCAATACCTCTGTTAACTCACAGAAGGATATAATAAGAAAGTAAAGCAATTCCTCCCTTACTTGGAGGGTGTGTGGAATGATCTCTGTTAATAATCACAGAGACAAAGGCAATGTGTGCGAAATGGCACCTACCTAGGTCCGCTCTTCTAGTGGTGCAAAAGAGACGAACAGCAGCGTAAGCCGCACAAAGCTCCTACCTGCGTTCGCTCCACTAGTGTGCGAGGACACGAACCACTAGATATGGCACCTGCCTAGGTCCGCTCTTCTAGTGGTGCAAAAGAGACGAACAGCAGCGTAAGCCGCACAAAGCTCCTACCTCTGTTCGCTCCCCTAGTGTGCGAGGATACGAACAACTGCCAGACGCAGTATAAGGAACGTTACCCTAGCGGCAACGTCCACCTACGAGTACAATCACAAGGCCCAGCCAGACCATGTGCCTCAGGCACCTGCCTATGTCCGCTCCCCTAAGAGGTAAGGATACGGACAGCAGCCGAAGCTGTAAGGTATAAGAACGCTACCCTGCCGGTAGCGCTCACCTAGCATAGACAGAGGAATGCCTAGAGGAACGCGCACAGAGCGTCTACTCATATGCATGAACCAAGAGGACTGAGCACCATGCGGCGTGTGTCAGGGTCTTATATAGACTCTGTGCCTCATCCAAGATGGAGGACACCAGAGCCAATCCGCTTCCAGAACGACAGGAGTGACGTCATGCTGGCCTATCACCGAGCAAGACGTCACAAGCACATGACCAGCGACCAATCGGCATAGAAGGTGTCAGAGACATGTGACCTCGTGTCAGCGATGATGTCACCCGCACATGTGCAATGGCTCCAAGATTGGACTTAGTCTCCGGTGCTCGCACATGTGCAGTAGCAAGAAATCTGGACTTAGTCTCCAGCGCTCGCACATGTGCAGTAGCAAGAAATCTGGACTTAGTCTCCAGCGCTCGCACATGTGCAGTAGCAAGAAATCTGGACTTAGTCTCCAGCGCTCGCACATGTGCAGTAGCAAGAAATCTGGACATAGTCTCCAGTGCTCGCAGCAACCGTAACAGTACCTCCCCCTCAAGGGCCCCCCTCCCGGCGACGCAGATAATTGGCAACTAAGTCGGGAGCATGGACAGCCTCCTCAGGCTCCCAAGAGCGATGTTCCGGGCCATAGCCCTCCCAATCTATCAAGAAGAACCTGCGCCCTCTAACCATCTTAGAACCAACTATGGCTCGTACCTCATAGCTAGAGCGAGAGGAATCAGAGGCAGGAGAGTGCACTTCACGAGCGTGAGGTAAAATAGCCGGCTTTAGCAGTGAGACATGGAATTTGTCATGAATCCTAAGATGGACAGGTAACTTCAATTGATAGACTACAGGATTTACCTGTCGAAGAACCTCATAAGGACCCAGGAAGCGAGGAGCAAATTTGACAGAGCTCACTCTAAGTCTCACGTGTTTTGCAGAGAGCCACACAAAGTCCCCTGGAGAAAAGACAGGAGCCGGGCGACGAAACCGATCGGACACCGTCTTCATACGGTCCTTAGCTGCTTGGATCGACTCTTGAGTCCGATCCCAAACCTCTCTGGCATTAGTTGCCCAGTCGGCCACAAGAGGAGGAGGTGCAGCAGCGGGAAACGGTACCGGTACCCTAGGGTGTTGCCCATTATTGAGTACGAACGGTGTCTGCCCAGTGGCCTCAGCCAGCGAATTGTTAAGGGCAAATTCTGCCCAGGGTAGGAGGGAGGACCAGTTATCGTGGTTCTCAGCAACAAAGTGTCGAAGGTATATAATCATAGATTGATTGGTACGTTCAACCAAACCATTAGTCTCCGGATGGTATGCCGAAGAGAGATTCAACTCAATTTGCAGAAGGCTACAAAGATCTCGCCAGAAACGGGAAGTAAATTGCGGGCCTCTATCACAAATGATACGATCTGGCATCCCGTGAAGCCTAAAGACATGCTTGAGGAATAGTTTGGCTAGTACCCTGGAAGATGGGATTCTCGATAACGGTACGAGATGAACCATCCGGGAGAAATGGTCTGTAATGACCCACACAAATCTATGTCCCTGTGAACATGGAAGATCACCCACAAAGTCCATGCCTACCACCTCCCATGGTCTATCTGGCACTGGTAAAGGATGCAAGAGCCCAGCCGGTCTCTGCCGTAATGGACGGTTGCGAGCACACGAGTAGCAGGAACCGACATATCTCTTGACGTGGCTGGCTAAGTGTGGCCACCAATACCACCTCTCCAGTAACTCTCGTGTCCGCCTAATACCAAAATGCCCACCCACCTTTGAGGTGTGGGCCCATGACAGTATATCATTCTGTCGATCAGGCGGAACAAATGTCTTGCCCGATGGGATTTGGTCTAACGTCACAGGAGAGAGCGTATGAAAAACCCTGGAGGGAAGGATAAGACGAGGTTCGTCAATCTCTTCCTGGGTAGAAAGCATAGAGCGAGACAGGGCGTCTGCCTTGTTATTCTTACTCCCAGACAAATAGTTGATGGAGAAGTGAAAGCGGGAGAAAAACAAGGACCAGCGGGCTTGGCGAGGATTCAGACGCTGAGCGGTTTGTAAGTACGTCAGATTCTTATGGTCTGTATAGACCTGGAAAGGATGTTTCGCTCCTTCCAGCAAGTGACGCCACTCCTCCAAGGCTAATCTCAAGGCGAGCAGTTCCCTATCCCCAATGGTATAGTTTCTCTCTGCCGGTGAAAAGGTTTTAGCAAAGAAGAAACACGGCCTTTTTCTACCTGCACCGTTCTTTTGATACAAGACCGCACCAGCACCCACTGAAGAGGCATCAACCTCTAAGAGGAAGGGCTTACTCTCATCGGGTCTTTGAAGAACGGGAGCAGTTGAAAAGTGTCTTTTTACTGCCTCAAAAGCCTGAGATGTCTCAGTAGACCAGGCTTTGGGATTAGCACCTTTCTTAGTCAAGGCCACCAAAGGGGCCACCAAAGTAGAAAAATGGGGTATGAACTGCCTGTAATAATTTATAAATCCTAAGAAGCGTTGCACCGCCTTCAAGGAATGAGGTTCGGACCATTGCAGGACAGCAGAGAGCTTCGCAGGATCCATAGCCAGACCCTCTTGTGAGATAATGTAACCCAAAAAAGGCAATGAGGACTGCTCGAATACACATTTCTCGAGTTTAGCAAACAATGAGTGCTCCCTTAAACGGGAAAGGACACGAACGACATCCTGACGATGAGTCTCCAGATCAGGAGAAAAAATCAGGATGTCGTCCAGATACACCACTACTGAGGATAACAGTAAATCCCTGAACACATCATTTACGAAGTCCTGAAATACTGCGGGTGCATTACATAACCCAAAAGGCATGACGAGGTATTCATAGTGACCGTCTCGGGTGTTAAAAGCGGTCTTCCATTCGTCACCCTTTCGAATTCGTACCAAGTTATACGCACCCCGCAGATCCAACTTCGTAAAAACTTGAGCTCCTCTCAGTCTGTCAAAGAGCTCCGAAATTAAAGGTAATGGGTATTTGTTCTTTATTGTGATTGCGTTGAGACCCCTGTAATCTATGCAGGGACGCAAATCACCCTCTTTCTTCCGAACAAAGAAAAACCCAGCTCCCGCGGGAGAGACAGACTTACGAATGAACCCCTTCTCTAAGCTCTCTCTTATATAGGTCGACATGGCCTCCGACTCAGGTATCGACAGGGGGTAAACCCTGCCTTTAGGTGGAACCGAACCTGGGATAAGGTCTATGGCACAGTCATACGGCCTATGGGGTGGAAGAACCTCAGCACCCTGTTTGGAGAACACGTCAGCGAAATCCAAATAGGGTGTAGGTATGGGAGAGAGATCAGTTGATGCAACTGCAACGACCTTAGGTGGTAAGGGAAGACATCGGGACTGACATTTCGAACCCCAACTAATAATGCTGTCAGACTCCCAGTCAATGTGAGGAGCATGAGTCCGAAGCCATGGAAGACCCAGAAGGACGTCGTCTATACCCTCAGGCAAAACAAGAAAAGAAATCTCCTCTATGTGACCCTGAGACAGGGAAAGGCGCAAGGGAACTGTCCTCAATGTAATGGAGTCAGACAACATAGTTCCATTAACAACACGGACAGGAATAGGCGCCTCTAACATGATAGAGGGAATATTGTGTCCCTTTACAAATCCTGAGGACACAAAAATCCCGTCAGCTCCGGAATCCACAAAAGCCATAATAGGCCATGTATTCTCAGATAACGAGAGCTGACCTGGGATACAACACTTAGAGGGTGCAGAAGACGTCTCTAGTAACCCCCCTCTAATGGTTACTAGGCCAGGGAGTTTCCCTGACGACTAGGACACTTGTTGGCATAGTGCCCAGCCTGACGACATACGTAACATATAGGAGGACCAGACTTGCGTAGTCTGGAGAACGTATGACCTAACTCCATAGGAGTGGGAGATGTTTCAGATGCTGAGGAAGATGGTAGTGGACCCTCAACAACTGGAATAGCCCGATGCTTAGGGCGTGAGGAAGAGACCTCGAGTCTACGTTCCTTATGGCGTACATCGATCCTCGTTGCTACTGTGATCAAGTCCTCCAGAGAAGCAGGGACTTCACGAGTAGCAAGGGCATCTTTGACATAGCCAGCCAACCCTCTCCAGAAGATAGGAATCAACACCTTCTCTGGCCAATCTAGTTCTGCCACCAGAGTTCTAAAAGCAATGGCATAAGAACTAGTGGATAACGAACCCTGAGATAGATCTAACAGTCTCAGGGCCGCATCATGGGTAACCTGCGGACCCATGAATACCGCCTTAAGAGCATCAAGAAAGTCTTGATGTCTCAGAGTAACCACATCAGAGCGCTCCCATAGGGGAGTCGCCCATTCTAAGGCTTTGTCCTGAAGTAAGGAGATGATAAAGCCTACTCTGGACCTCTCCGTAGAGAAGCGAGAAGAGTTAACCTCTAGGTGTATCTGACACTGACTAATGAAACCACGACATGATCTGGCATCGCCAGAATATCTGTTTGGTAGAGCAAGTCGAGGATCATGTGCAGATGTCACCATGGTCTGAGGTTTATCCTCTATACTCTTGAGCCGTGACTCAAGTACTTGTATGTAACGGTGTAACTGCTGATATTCTGCCATAACTGCCAGACCCTTGGCTCAGTCCTAATGTTACGGGGGGCTGTCTGATAATAACCGAAAGGAGTATCAGACAGTCAGGGTCCACCGTGCAAAGACTTTGCTGCAGACTATGGCAGAGTGCAATACCTCTGTTAACTCACAGAAGGATATAATAAGAAAGTAAAGCAATTCCTCCCTTACTTGGAGGGTGTGTGGAATGATCTCTGTTAATAATCACAGAGACAAAGGCAATGTGTGCGAAATGGCACCTACCTAGGTCCGCTCTTCTAGTGGTGCAAAAGAGACGAACAGCAGCGTAAGCCGCACAAAGCTCCTACCTGCGTTCGCTCCACTAGTGTGCGAGGACACGAACCACTAGATATGGCACCTGCCTAGGTCCGCTCTTCTAGTGGTGCAAAAGAGACGAACAGCAGCGTAAGCCGCACAAAGCTCCTACCTCTGTTCGCTCCCCTAGTGTGCGAGGATACGAACAACTGCCAGACGCAGTATAAGGAACGTTACCCTAGCGGCAACGTCCACCTACGAGTACAATCACAAGGCCCAGCCAGACCATGTGCCTCAGGCACCTGCCTATGTCCGCTCCCCTAAGAGGTAAGGATACGGACAGCAGCCGAAGCTGTAAGGTATAAGAACGCTACCCTGCCGGTAGCGCTCACCTAGCATAGACAGAGGAATGCCTAGAGGAACGCGCACAGAGCGTCTACTCATATGCATGAACCAAGAGGACTGAGCACCATGCGGCGTGTGTCAGGGTCTTATATAGACTCTGTGCCTCATCCAAGATGGAGGACACCAGAGCCAATCCGCTTCCAGAACGACAGGAGTGACGTCATGCTGGCCTATCACCGAGCAAGACGTCACAAGCACATGACCAGCGACCAATCGGCATAGAAGGTGTCAGAGACATGTGACCTCGTGTCAGCGATGATGTCACCCGCACATGTGCAATGGCTCCAAGATTGGACTTAGTCTCCGGTGCTCGCACATGTGCAGTAGCAAGAAATCTGGACTTAGTCTCCAGCGCTCGCACATGTGCAGTAGCAAGAAATCTGGACTTAGTCTCCAGCGCTCGCACATGTGCAGTAGCAAGAAATCTGGACTTAGTCTCCAGCGCTCGCACATGTGCAGTAGCAAGAAATCTGGACATAGTCTCCAGTGCTCGCAGCAACCGTAACACTACCTGAATACTCAGGCATTACTGTGACATGTGAGATGACCTATCAAGACAGAGAAAGAGACATTAAAGTAGCACACGGGGATACCATGGTAATTCAACACACCGAAGAGCAGAGAGACAAGAGGAGGATGTAATGACGAGTGTTGGATAAGTAAGACTAAACTTTTGATCACAAGTTAACAATTCTATTATAATATTTAATATTTGATATACACTTGTGGACAACATTTTTGAAAGTAATACTACTTCATTTTTTTGCTAAGTCTGCAAATGACTCACGTTTTTACATCTATACATACATACACTGCGTAGCGTCCTGTGATTAATGAATGCATGAGCACCATTATTGCTAGACATATAATAGAAGCGAGGTACATAGTTAACATTTTTTGATCAAAAGGAGTAGAATCTACCCAACCAAGCTCTAATGACTCACCTTTCAATGTGCCCACAATATGCACTGCAAAGTCAGAGATCGCAAGGACATCAAAAGCCTATTCAGGCTGAAGCCACAGCCCAGACTGATGCAGAACAAAGAAGATGCCTGTGGAGGGGGAAGGTAAAACAAAAACGTGCAGAAGACCAAATAGGGGGCTGTGGGGGTGGCAGAACAGGTGAACATAGAGATAAGCATTCATTTATTTTTTTACTATTTGTGCCCTGAATGAATCATCAAAATGGTGACCAGCATTGGGAACCTGTGGTCAATCCTCAAAAAGCAGGTGCACAAACAAAAGTACAGAAATTGTGATAAATTCCATGCACTGATTAGGCAAGAATGGGTTGTCATAAGTCAGGATTTGGATCCAAAGCTGATATCCAGCTTGCCAGGGCGAATTGCAGAAGTTTTGAAAAATGAGCGGCAACACTGTAAATATTTATTCTTTGTATAAACTTGATTTATTTTCTAATAAAACTTTAAAATTTGTGAAATGCTGATATTTGTACTTCCGAAACCATAGATACATCTGATTAAAAGCTGTGAAGATCAGGAGGCATCTTCACAGCTACAGAATCAATGTCAACTTGTGGCATGAACAAAGGACAAAAGAATCCTTGATAGACTAGGACATGGCAGTCAGTTTGGGTAGCACAGGACCTTATTTTTTTAAGTGAATGATGTATTCTGTTTCAACCTTTTTGCAAGGAAGTTACAAGGAGGAGATAACAACACCAGTTATGTCCAGAAGCTATTTTTTAGTGTGAAAGGTAGACCCAGTACAGACACTTAGACAGCTGATGCTATTTGTGAGGTACCATGTGTCACATGGGGTTTGGCTTAAAACTCACCTAGTATCAGGGTGGCATCTGACCCTTTACACACAAAACAGTCTGACACTATATAATGGGTCTCTTTTTAGGCTTCTGAGTTTCTCTGAAAGGCTTGTGCATTGACCAAGCTGTGTTCTCTTTGGTTCAGTCTTGCAGGAGATAAGTTCTGCTAGTCTAGTGATTGTCTCTAAAGTCACATGTTGCGAGAGACCAATCACAGCTGTTCCCTGCCCTTTTTAAGATGGTTGATTTAATCCTCCCACACCAATTGTAGCTTTTGTGATACCGCTCCTTGTGCTGTGGTGTTCCAGTTTCTGGAGATCTTCTGTGCATTGTTTGGTGTGTTTGTTGTGAAAATATCCTCATTGTCTGTTTATTTCCTCCCTGTTCTTTATTTCCCCCTGAGCATGTGTTGTCTATACCTGTGTGTGCCTACAATGAGTTTCAGTATTGGCTTTTCCCTGTTTGTCTTTTTGTGTGAGATTAATCACTCTTGTCTCGGCCCTTTTAGGGGTGGGAGAGAATGGGTGTTAGAGCAGGGCTAGGCTGGCAGTCCAGATCTCTTCACCATCAGAAGTACCTCTGAGATAATTAACAGCTAGGGCCCCCCTAGCCTGAGGGCCAGTCTAGGAGCCCCAGTCCCCGGTTATCCCTTGATAGTGCATGACACCATGATACAATAACTATGAAGACTGAGAAGTGAAGGCCACTCATACTATATGTGGAAAGTACCAGACAAGCTCCTAGGGTATTGCTGTCACAAAGATGTAACCATAAGATCGATTGTGAATGATACTGTATGTGCTAAGCGGCTAAGAAATTGATAGTGAGGCTCTTGCAGAATTACGGTAATAATGTCCTTCTGAGAAGATTGCCAGCAGAGCTTTAAGACTCTCAATACATAGATGCAAGTGTTGGCAATTAGTCGCTCTTGTTAAGCAAGTGTAACAACTTGCAAGTATTGACCATCAACCTGTAATTAAGTAATCATGCTGCCTCATGTAAGATTGTTGATACTCTAAACATCAGACTCATTGTCTCCATGTAGGCAAAGCAACTGATCGGGACTTGGCATATACCTGCCTCATTGTGTCATCACTGGTGGGAAATCTCTTTTACCATCGAGATTCACTTGATCCTATTCTATTTACAAGGACTATAGAGGACACGCAAGGTTTAGTTCACGGTACCTGAGCACAATGTTACGCTTATCCTCAGTGCATGTGTGCGATCTGGGAGTCTGTTGCTTATCCTTTTTTAGGCCTCAAGTGGTACAATGGCATGGAGAGAAAACCATAAAGGGAACCAAACATCAGGATTTTCATGTATAAGGTGCAGCCAGTGCAGTACTGGCACTATGAGGGACAGTGTGTACATACCATCAGGGGGCAGCTTGGGTGTTTAGTAGAGTTGAGCGCGGTTCGAGGTTCTCCAGTTCGCGGCTCGAGTGATTTTGGGGGCTGTTCTAGATCGAACTAGAACTTGAGCTTTTTGCTAAAGCTCGATAGTTCTAGATGCGTTCGAGAACGGTTCTAGTAGCAAAAAGACAAGCTAATTACTAGCTGGCTTTCCGCTGTAATAGTCTAAGTCACTCTGTGATTCACACTATTATGAAATTTCAGTGTATAGTGTGCGGGAACAGCGCATTCAGATCACTGCTGTTTGTATAATGGCGATTTTTTTTTTTCCTTGTCTTCCTTCCCTAAGTGTGCGCGTGTAGTGGGGCGGGCCAGCATGTCAGCCAATCCCAGACACACACACAGCTAAGTGGACTTTTAGCCAGAGAAGCAACGGCATGTGTGATAGGATGTCCATGTCACATGTCCCTGCATTATAAAAACGCACATTTTCCTCCAGCACGCCATTATCTGCCTTCTGCGTCTTGGTGTCAGTCACCGCTGGCGTAACTCCTGTCTCCGATACTGCTGTGTACGCTCTATACACATCACTATACAGAATAGGGATAGAAGTTTCTTTCAGCCCTTCTAAGGGCTAATACCGGCAGGGTCAGAGCCATAGGTGACAGTCAGGGCAGTGAAAACAGATTTTAACAGCTACACAAGATGACAGAGTCTGTGTAGCTAAGGTTAGGGATTTCCTCGCTGCATTTCCCCATTAGGAGGGATAGAAAGGGAGGCTTTCTTTCCTGTACCCAGACCCACAACCCTGCCACTGTACCCTCCTGAACTTTGCACACTCAAACTCATTGTTACTAAGCCATTATACTAGCAAACACTGAGGAAACTTAGTGGCATCCTAAACGTGGCTGTTGGACTTCTGTATTGTCCCACTAGTGCAAAGATATTTGCAGCACGTCTGCCTGCATTGCACACTCAAACTCATTGTTACTAAGCCATTATACTAGCAAACACTGAGGAAACTTAGTGGCATCCTAAACGTGGCTGTTGGACTTCTGCATTGTCCCACTAGTGCAACGATATTTGCAGCACGTCTGCCTGCATTGTACACTCAAACTCATTGTTACTAAGCCATTATACTAGCAAACACTGAGGAAACTTTATGTCATCCTAAACGTGGCTGTTGGACTTCTGTATTGTCCCACTAGTGCAAAGATATTTGCAGCACGTCGGCCTGCATTTCACACTCAAACTCATTGTTACTAAGCCATTATACTAGCAAACACTGAGTAAACTTAGTGGCATCCTAAACGTGGCTATTGGACTTCTGTATTGTCCCACTAGTGCAACGATATTTGCAGCACGTCTGCCTGCATTGCACACTGAAACTCATTGTTACTAAGCCATTATACTAGCAAACACTGAGGAACATTAGTGGCATCCTAAACGTGGCTGTTGGACTTCTGTATTTTCCCACTAGTGCAAAGATATTTGCAGCACGTCTGCCTGCATTACACACTCAAACTCATTGTTACTAAGCCATTATACTAGCAAACACTGAGGAAACTTAGTGGCATCCTAAATGTGGCTGTTGGACTTCTGTATTGTCCCACTAGTGCAAAGATATTTGCAACACGTCTGCCTGCATTGCACACTCAAACTCATTGTTACTAAGCCATTATACTAGCAAACACTGCTGCCAGTTTAAGGGCCGTAGTTGCATTGTCAGGGATAATTATTGTTGATTATTCTGCTGTTAATAAAGCTAGACCACCGCTGAAATCTACACCACCTCTCAATTTTTACTACCACATTTTAAGTGCACAATCTTGTCGCAATCAAAATGAGTGGCAAAATGACAGATGCTGGTGGAAAGGGAAAGAGGCGTGTTGGAAAAGGAAAAAAAGGGTTTGTCCATGGGGAAGGTGGCAAAGCTCCATTAACATCTGCTGAAGATAGACCATCTTCCAGCCAAAGTAAGATGTCTACTACTTACCGTGGACAATCCGATGTGCTCCCTTTTTTACGGACAAGAACAACTGGAACAAAGGTAGATGATGGCCAAAAAAGGAAAATGCTTGAATGGATCTCAAGTGGTCCAACAAGTGCCCTCTCCGCCACCTCAACTACCGCATCCAAAAAACACCAGTCCTCTGAGTTGTCAGCCCAATCACAATTGCATTCTCACAGCTCTGAAGTCTCCATCCGCCCTGCACAGTATGGTGGAACTGAGATGGCTGAGTCTGCAGAGCTGTTCAGTCACACTATAGCCTGGGAATCAGAGGTCTGCTCCCAAGCTACAGTGAGTACAGAACAGGAAATGGTCTGCAGTGATGCCCAGAACCTTTGTGACTCAGATTCAGGCCGTGATGACCAAGTTTCTGAGCATAATGTTGACCCTTATTCACAGACTGAAACACCTGTGGTAATAGACAATGAGGAACATACTGATGACGATGAGACGCAGATACCAGATTGGGATGACAACTTAAATATTCGGTCAGGGCAAGAAGAGGCTCGGTCTGAGGGTGAGGGGAGTGCAAACACAACAATTGATGAGGAAGTTCTAGATCCCACGTACTGTCAACCCACAGTCAGGCCCTCGAGGAGGTCAACAGAGACGGTGGAGGAGGATGCAACTGACGACGAAGTTACCTTGCGCCTTCCTGGACAGAGTCAGAGTACTGGTAGCACGTCTACAACTGCATCCTCAGCCACCACTGTGCCTCTGAGCACTAGTCGGGGTGGATCAGCAGGTCGCATGCCCTCTAAGCCTTGCCTACCCAGGTCCTTTTTTGACATAGCAAAAGATCGCCCAAATTATGTGATCTGTAAAATTTGTCATGATTCTGTTAGTAGAGGGCAAAACCTCAGCAGTTTGACAACTTCTTCCATGAATCGTCACATGAGTAAATATATGTCCCAGTGGGAAGCTCACAGTGCTGCAATGCGGCCTAGTGGAGCAAACCATCCACCGCTTGCCCCTTCCAGTGCATCCGCGCGCTCTTCATCTTCTAGGACTGTGGGGACAGCTGTCACACCTGGTTTTCCATGCACAACTTCCACCACTGTAACCGCAACAGGCAGTTTGTTTGATAGGTCGTCAGTTGGTTTGGAAGGGGAAACAAGTACGTGTGTACAGCTCTCTCAGTCATCGATAGCACCAACGTTGGATGAAGGCGACATCATGTCTACGCCTGCACTTTCCTCACAAAGCTGCATTTTTCCAGGGACACCCTACTCAACACCGTCTACACACAACAGCCAGATCTCTGTCCCTCAGATGTCGACAGATAAAATGCCATTTCATGCGACCCATGACAAAGCTAAGAGGTTGGCTTTATCCCTCTGTAAGCTCTTGGCTACCGAAATGCTGCCTTTCCGCCTGGTGGACACACAGGATTTTAGAGACCTTATGTCTGTCGCTGTGCCCCAGTAACAGATGCCCAGTCGCCACTACTTCTCTAAGAAAGGTGTGCCCGCGCTACACCAGCATGTCGCACACAACATCACCGCTTCCTTGAGAAACTCTGTGTGTCAACGGGTGCATTTCACCACCGATACTTGGACCAGTAAGCAAAGACAGGGACGTTACATGTCGCTGACTGGGCACTGGGTAACTATGGTGATAGATGGTGAAGGGTCTGCTGTACAAGTCTTGCCGTCCCCACGACTTGTGTGTCAATCCTCTGTCTGTCCAA
Organism: Anomaloglossus baeobatrachus; assembly: GCF_048569485.1. Classification (NCBI taxonomy): domain Eukaryota; kingdom Metazoa; phylum Chordata; class Amphibia; order Anura; family Aromobatidae; genus Anomaloglossus; species Anomaloglossus baeobatrachus. The sequence continues at coordinate 146,979,730 of NC_134353.1, forward strand.
GTTCCGCCACTGCTTCTGCCTCCTCCACCTTATCTGGGTCCTCTACCTCCGCCCCAAGCCTACCTGGTCAGGCCACCAGCGATCTCACTGCGCAGAAGGAATCAAGCACCCCTCATTACTATGCTGGCAGCAGAGCGCAACGGCATCAGGCGGTCTTTAGCTTGACATGTCTTGGAAATAGGAGTCACACAGCGACTGAGTTGCGGGCAGCTCTGGAGACTGCGTTTAATAAATGGTTGTCTCCACTCAACCTGCAGCCTGGTAAGGCCGTGTGCGACAATGCTGCAAACCTGGGTGCGGCCCTTCACCTGGGCAAGGTGACACACGTGCCTTGTATGGCTCACGTGTTGATCCTTGTTGTCCAGCAATTTTTAACACACTATCCCGGCCTAGATGGCCTTCTGACCAGGGCACGAAAACTGTCTGCTCACGTCCGCCGTTCAACCGCCGCAGCTGAGCGACTTCCATCGCTCCAGAAGTCTTTCGGCCTGCCGGTTCATCGCCTGAAATGCGATGTGGCGACACGCTGGAATTAGATTCTCCACATGTTACAGCGACTGTGGCAGCACCGCCGAGCCCTTGTGCAATACGTCATGAAGTATAGCCTGGGCCAACGAGATGCAGAGGTGGGGCAGATCACCCTGATGGAGTGGTCTCAGATCAAGGACCTATGCACCCTTCTGCACAGTTTCGACATGGTGACGAATATGTTTAGCGCTGACAATGCCATTATCAGCATGACAATTCCAGTCATTTACATGCTGGAGCACACGCTAAACACTATTCGGAGTCAGGGGGTGAGACAACAGGAAGGGGAGGAACTACAGGAGGATTCATATGCGCAAGACACAACAACATCACCAAGGTCCAGACGTTCATCATCACCAACACGGCAGGCATGGGACCATGGGGGACAGGGATCAACAAGGGCGCATGGTAGCAGGCGAAATGTTGAGGAAGGTGCAGGAGAACATGAAGAAATGGAGGATAAACTGTCCATGGACATGGAAGACTCAGCGGATGAAAGAGACCTTGGTCAAATTTCAGTTGAAAGCGGTTGGTGGGAGATGTCAGAGGAAGAAAGAACGGTTAGCACCTCTATGCCACAAACACAGCGTGGACTTGGTCCGCATGGCTGCGCAAGACACATGAGCACCTTCTTGCTGAACTACCTCCAACATGACCCTCGTATTGTCAAAATTAGAAGTGATGATGACTACTGGCTTGCCACACTATTAGATCCCCGGTACAAGTCCAAATTTTGTGACATAATTCCAGCCATAGAAAGGGACGCACGTATGCAGGAGTATCTGCAGACACTGTTACTCAATCTTAGCTCGGCTTTTCCACCAAACAACCGTGGAGGTGCAGGGAGTGAATCTCCCAGTTGTAACTTGACAAACATGGGACGGTCTCGTCATCTTCAACAGTCTACCCGTACCAGTAGAACCGTATCTGGTGCTGGTAACAGCAATTTTATTGAATCTTTTCATAATTTTTTTAGACCGTCCTTTGCAAGGCCACCAGAGACAACAAGTCTGACACATAGTCAACGGCTGCAGAGGATGATACAGGAGTATCTCCAAATGAACATTGATGCCATGACTTTGCAAATGGAGCCTTGCTCATTTTGGGCTTCAAATCTTGAAAAATGGCCAGAGCTCTCAACTTACGCCTTGAAAATTTTGTCGTGTCCAGCTGCCAGCGTTGTCTCTGAACGTGTCTTCAGTGCTGCTGGGTGTGTGCTGACAGATAAGCGCACGCGTCTGTCCAGTGACAATGTGGACAGACTAAAGCCCACTTTACACGTTGCAATTAGTTGTACAATCGCATTTGCGATGTGACACGCCCAGGTTGCATACGGGATCTTATGAGATTGCACGTAGGTCGTTCATTTGCAGTCACACGAGCGTTAGTAGTCTATGTGAAATTGATCAATTTTGTGTGCGCTCCTTTAGATCATGTGTTCTGTGACATATGCATTGGGCACCTTTTTTTTTTTTTTTTATTTATTGACTTGCCAAGCGTGTGTAATGTGTAGGGATGCGTTTTTACTATGTCATCTGCCATTCAGCTCTGCTACATGGCCGCTAACAGCAGACACAGACAGCCATGTAGCACAGCTGAATGGCAGATGACAGCAGACACAGACAGAGCCGCACTGTCAGAATGAACTCGGGTGAACCTCACCCGACTTCATTGTCATGCTGCGGCTCTGTCTGTGTTGCGTCCTGATTTACGGTCACCTGTGAAGGACCCACCGGTGACCGCTAATCCCCTGAGTAACTGAATTGAGCAGCCCTCTCTCATATACTCACCGATCTCCGATCACCGGCGCTGCACGGCGTTCACACTGCTCCGGCGGCTTTTACTATTTTGAAAAAGCCGGCCGCCCATTAAACAATCTCGTATTCCCTGCTTTCCCCGCCCACCGGTGCCTATGATTGGTTACAGTGAGACACGCCCCCACGCTGAGTGACAGGTGTCACACTGCACCCAATCACAGCAGCCGGTGGGCGTGTCAATACTGTGCAGTGAAATAAATAATTAAATAATTAATAAAAACGGCGTGCGGCCCCCCCCAATTTTAAAACCAGCCAGATAAAGCCATATGGCTGAAGGCTGGTATTCTCAGGATGGGGAGCTTCACGTTATGGGGAGCCCTCCAGCCTAACAATATCAGCCAACAGCTGCCAAGAATTGCCGCATACATTAGATGCGACAGTTCTGGAACTGTACCTGGCTCTTCCCGATTTGCCCTGGTGCGTTGGCAAATCGGGGTAATAAGCAGCTATTGGCAGCCCATAGCTGCCAATAAGTCCTAGATTAATCATGTCAGGCGTCTATGAGACACCCTCCATGATTAATCTGTAGATTACAGTAAATAAACACACACACCTGAAAAAATCATTTATTAGAAATAAAAAACACAAACATATACCCTGGTTAACCACTTTAATCAGCCCCAAAAAGCCCTCCATGTCCGGCGTAATCCAGGATGCTCCAGCGTCGCATCCAGCGCTGCGGCATGGAGGTGACCGGAGCTGCAGAATACACAGCCGCTGCTCCGGTCACCTCCACACAGCAACTGAAGACAGCCGCGCGATCAGCTGAGCTGTCACTGAGGTTACCCGCTGTCACTGGATCCAGCGGTGGCCGCGGGTAACCTCAGTGACAGCTCAGCTGATCGCGCTACTCACCGCCGCTCCTCTCACCTCCACGCAGCAACTGGGGTGAGTAGCGCGATCAGCTGAGCTGTCACTGAGGTTACCCGCGGCCACCGCTGGATCCAGTGACAGCGGGTAACCTCAGTGACAGCTCAGCCGATCGCGCTGCTGTCTTCAGTTGCTGTGTGGAGATCCTGAGAATACCAGCCTTCAGCTGTATGGCTTTATCTGGCTGGTTTTAAAATTGGGGGGGACCGCACGCCGTTTTTTTTAATTATTTAATTATTTATTTCACTACACAGTATAGACACGCCCACCGGCTGCTGTGGTTGGGTGCAGTGTGACACCTGTCACTCAGCGTGGGGGCGTGTCTCACTGTAACCAATCATAGGCGCCGGTGGGTGGGGAAAGCAGGGAATACGAGATTGTTTAATGGGCGGCCGGCTTTTTCAAAACAGTAAAAGCCGCCGCAGCAGTGTGAATGCCGTGCAGCGCCGGGGATCGGTGAGTATATGAGAGAGGGGGATAGACTGACATGGACAGAGAGTGAAGGACAGAGATAGTGACCGACTGACAGAGATTAGTGAATGACAGACATTGTGAGGCGCTTCAGAACGCAGCTTTTCAGCTGCGCTCTGAAGCGGACCTTTTTTAAGCTGCGGTACAGAGCGCACACCTGCGCACATAGCACCAGACACCGAAATCGTATGAGGGATGTCACACGTTACAATTGACTAGGTTAGTGCAACAAAACGCTCAATTCTAGACAAAGATACGATGTGTTTGCGATCAACGGTTTTGTGTTCAATCCTGATCGCACGTAGATGTCACACGCAGATACCTCACAAACGATGCCGGATGTGCGTCACTTACAACTTCCCCAATGACGGATTGTGAGATATATTGAAGCGTGTGTAGCGGGCTTAACGTTCATCAAAATGAACAAGTCATGGATCCACAAGGAATTTACTACCCCTGTGTCATCCTGGGGAGAGTAAATGCTTGCGGAATTGGAATGTGCTTGATGCAAATCAAAACATTCTGTTTGCAACTAGGGCACAAGTGCTGCCACTGAAGGGGTGGGTGTGTGCGGGGTCCAATTTTTGGAAAAAAGGGAGACTCCGCTTGGAGTAACCCTTGCTTACATTGTTTTTAAAAATGATCCAAGATGCACAGAGCTGGGATCAGGAAAGACTTTGCTACCTACCCCGGTGTCATGCTGGGAACGGTTAATTATGGCGTATTTTTGAATGTGCTTGATGCAAATCTAGCTGTGAAGTGTACAACTGGGGCACAAGTGCTGCCACTGAAGGGGTGGGTGTGTGTGGGGCCCAATTTTTGGAAAAAAGGGAGACTCCGCTTGGAGTAACCCTTGCTTACATTGTTTTTAAAAATGATCCAAGATGCACAGAGCTGGGATCAGGAAACACTTTGCTACCTACCCCGGTGTCATGCTGGGGACGGTTAATTATGGCATATTTTTGAATGTGCTTGATGCAAATCTAGCTGTGAAGTGTACAACTGGGGCACAAGTGCTGCCACTGAAGGGGTGGGTGTGTGTGGGGCCCAATTTTTGGAAAAAAAAGGAGACTCCGTTTGGAGTAACCCTTGCTTACATTGCTTTTAAAAATGATCCAAGATGCACAGAGATGGGATCAGGAAATACTTTGCTACCTACCCCGGTGTTATGCTGGGGACTGTTAATTATGGCGTATTTTTGAATGTGCTTGATGCAAATCTAGCTGTGAAGTGTACAACTGGGGCACAAGTGCTGCCACTGAAGGGGTGGGTGTGTGTGGGGCCCAATTTTTAGAAAAAAGGGAGACTCCGCTTGGAGAAACCCTTGCTTACATTGTTTTTAAAAATGATCCAAGATGCACAGAGATGGGATCAGGAAATACTTTGCTACCTACCCCGGTGTCATGCTCGGGACGGTTAATTATGGCGTATTTTTGAATGTGCTTAATGCAAATCTAGCTGTGAAGTGTACAACTGGGGCACAAGTGCTGCCACTGAAGGGGTGGGTGTGTGTGGGGCCCAATTTTTGGAAAAAAAAGGAGACTCCGCTTGGAGTAACCCTTGCTTGCTGTGTTTTTTAAAAGGAGCCAAGATGAACAGAGCTGGGATCAGGAAAGACTTAGCTACCTACCCCGGTGTCATCCTGGGGACGGTTAAGAATGGCGTATTTTTGAGTGTGCTTGATGCAAATCTACCTGTGAAGTGTACAACTGGGGCACAAGTGCTGCCACTGAAGGGGTGGGTGTGTGTGGGGCCCAATTTTTGGAAAAAAGGGAGACTCCGTTTGGAGTAACCCTTGCTTACATTGCTTTTAAAAATGATCCAAGATGCACAGAGATGGGATCAGGAAATACTTTGCTACCTACCCCGGTGTTATGCTGGGGACTTTTAATTATGGCGTATTTTTGAATGTGCTTGATGCAAATCTAGCTGTGAAGTGTACAACTGGGGCACAAGTGCTGCCACTGAAGGGGTGGGTGTGTGTGGGGCCCAATTTTTAGAAAAAAGGGAGACTCCGCTTGGAGTAACCCTTGCTTACATTGTTTTTAAAAATGATCCAAGATGCACAGAGATGGGATCAGGAAATACTTTGCTACCTACCCCGGTGTCATGCTCGGGACGGTTAATTATGGCGTATTTTTGAATGTGCTTAATGCAAATCTAGCTGTGAAGTGTACAACTGGGGCACAAGTGCTGCCACTGAAGGGGTGGGTGTGTGTGGGGCCCAATTTTTGGAAAAAAAAGGAGACTCCGCTTGGAGTAACCCTTGCTTGCTGTGTTTTTTAAAAGGAGCCAAGATGAACAGAGCTGGGATCAGGAAAGACTTAGCTACCTACCCCTGTGTCCTCCTGGGGACGGTTAAGTATGGCTTATTTTTGAATGTGTTTGATGCAAATCTACCTGTGAAGTGTACAAATGGGGCACAAGTGCTGCCACTGAAGGGGTGGGTGTGTGTGTGGCCCAATTTTTGGAAAAAAGGGAGACTCCGCTTGGAGTAACCGTTGCTTACATTGTTTTTAAAAATGATCCAAGATGCATAGAGCTGAGATCAGGAAAGACTTTGCTACCTACCCCGGTGTAATGCTGGGGACGGTTAATTATGGCGTATTTTTGAATGTGCTTGATGCAAATCTAGCTGTGAAGTGTACAACTGGGGCACAAGTGCTGCCACTGAAGGGGTGGGTGTGTGTGGGGCCCAATTTTTGGAAAAAAGGGAGACTCTGTTTGGAGTAACCCTTGCTTACTTTGCTTTTAAAAATGATCCAAGATGCACAGAGATGGGATCAGGAAATACTTTGCTACCTACCCCGGTGTCATGCTCGGGACGGTTAATTATGGCGTATTTTTGAATGTGCTTCATGCAAATCTAGCTGTGAAGTGTACAACTGGGGCACAAGTGCTGCCACTGAAGGGGTGGGTGTGTGTGGGTCCCAATTTTTGGAAAAAAGGGAGACTCCGCTTAAAGTAACCCTTGCTTACATTGTTTTTAAAAATGATTCAAGATGCACAGAGCTGGGATCAGGAAAGACTTTGCTACCTACCCCGGTGTCATGCTGGGTACAGTTAATTATGGCGTATTTTTGAATGTGCTTGATGCAAATCTAGCTGTGAAGTGTACAACTGGGGCACAAGTGCTGCCACTGAAGGGGTGGGTATGTGTGTGGCCCAATTTTTGGAAAAAAGGGAGACTCCGCTTGGAGTAACCGTTGCTTACATTGTTTTTAAAAATGATCCAAGATGCATAGAGCTGAGATCAGGAAAGACTTTGCTACCTACCCCGGTGTAATGCTGGGGACGGATAAGAATGGCGTATTTTTGAATGTGCTTGATGCAAATCTAGCTGTGAAGTGTACAACTGGGGCACAAGTGCTGCCACTGAAGGGGTGGGTGTGTGTGGGGCCCAATTTTTGGAAAAAAGGGAGACTCCGCTTGGAGTAACCCTTGCTTACATTGCTTTTAAAAATGATCCAAGATACACAGAGCTGGGATCAGGAAAGACTTTGCTACCTACCCCGGTGTCATCCTGGGGACGGTTAAGAATGGCGTATTTTTGAATGTGCTTGATGCAAATCTAGCTGTGAAGTGTACAACTGGGGCACAAGTGCTGCCACTGAAGGGGTGGGTGTGTGTGGGGCCCAATTTTTGGAAAAAAGGGAGACTCCGCTTGGAGTAACCCTTGCTTACATTGTTTTTAAAAATGATCCAAGATGCACAGAGCTGAGATCAGGAAACACTTTGCTACCTACCCCGGTGTCATGCTGGGGACGGTTAATTATGGCGTATTTTTGAATGTGCTTGATGCAAATCTATCTGTGAAGTGTACAACTGGGGCACAACTGCTGCCACTGAATGGGTGGGTGTGTGTGTGGCCCAATTTTTGGAAAAAAGGGAGACTCCGCTTGGAGTCACCTTGCGTTGTTTTACATGATTTTAGAAGGGCATGCCATGCCTATATCTGTGTCTCCTCCTCTTTTTCCTTGTCCAGCTCTTTTGTTTTCGCATGAGTATATGTCCTTGTCACTTTCCCATGTGTTTGTGTTGTTTTGTGAGTTGTTTGTCACCTTTTGGACACCTTTGAGGGTGTTTTCTAGGTGTTTTTATGTGTTTGTGATTGCCTGCCATTGTTTCCTATGCGGTTCGAGTTCGGTTCGTCGAACGTTCGCCGAACCGAACTCGAACGAGACTTCCGTTCGACGAACCGAACTCGAGCCGAACCACGGCCGGTTCGCTCATCTCTAGTGTTTAGTCAGTGAAATCCAACTTTATAAAGTTTGAAAATTCGTGCACTTTTTGATTGACGTGTACACCTCTCTCCTAATGTCGGGCATGTTATGGACGTTTATCCCCACCCCCCCACCCCCTGTTTCTTCCTCTCACTGGCCGTATGTAAATTCCTCTCTTCAGATACAAGGCGCCGGAGTTGGCGTCTGCGCATAGCGCTTATCTCCGGCGCCATGTTTCTGTAGCCCGCTGTACTTAATATTTTGCAGGAGAGGGCGGTGCATGCGCCCTCGCTTCTTCAGATCCCGTTGTGACCGCGGGAGCGCGTGTGGTCACAACAGGACTGCAGAACAGCTGATGAGAGGATGCAATTACCTGCAGTACTGCACTGGCTGCACCTTATACATGAAAATCCTGATGTTTGGTTCCCTTTAAAAATAATATGTGACAAATCGACAAGATCAGTATCCATTTGAAACTGTTAAAAATGTCTCTACTGGAATTACTCAAACAATGGTTGACAACATATACAATACTTTTTATGCATTTCTTCTGCATTAAGCGGTGGCTCATTCTTATTTCTAGTTTCAGACAGCATAATGATGATATATTTGCAATTCAAGAGAGATAAAGTACCTACCAAGCTCTGTTCTTACTTTCTTTATCCTCCACTGCAATGGGTACCTCATAATTTTCCTTGTCAGAATAGGACTTCTCTAAACCTTTGGGACCGGTCTGCATACAGCTTCTTCTAGTGGCCTCCCTTATCTCTGATATGGTGATAGGTACTCACTGATGATGAAAGGAACCTTCTCCTACTTATACTTTAATCTCTGTACTCTGGACTTCAATGTAGTCAGCTACTGTAGGACTTGCTCTACAACTTTCTTTAAGCCTTTGGTTCCTCTGTCATTAACACAGAGCTCAATTATGGCCTTTTTGCTAACCAACAATACTTCTTTCTTCTTCAGAAGCTGCTTTCCAACTGCAAGCAAAACAGGAACTAGATCCCTGTGTGTCCATGTAACTCCTCCTAGTTACTTCTGTTAACCCTGTCACTACCAGACAAGATTTATACTTCTGCACACATTATGTAAAACCCCGTTTAAAACAGCAGGTTAATACAATCACATGTAAGAATTCTTCAGAGAGGGTGTTTGAATGACTTCTTCCTCTTTATAGAATCACAAACCCATTTTTACAACAAGTTCTCCAACTTCAAAGATAGGGTTCCCAGCAATCTGGTACAGCATGTGCATGTACAGTACATCTTGGCAGAGTAAGCACAGGAACAATCACCAGTAGAGAAGCTTCTCCCCCTGCTTATTCTCTGAAAAAAAAAATGTAAATGGAAGATAACAGCTATACATTGAGAACATAATACGTGCTAAATATAATTCACCTATGAAGATCAATGACAGTTTTTGGCATTTAGAATTTTAGAATTATTTAAAAGCAAGTGAAAACTATGTGAATTTCAGCCGATTTTAAAATGTGAAGTGTTACTATTTTACATACTGTGGATTGACAAAAGTTGTCTTTTTACTACATTTTTATTGAGGGTGGTTGTATTGACAATAGCAGATTTAAAATGTAGGGTATCTACACTTTGCTTTGATCCTGCCTTAAAAATTGCTCTAAGAAAGTTTCCAAAGCACAGGGCTTATTTTTGAAGTGCAAAATAGATTAGAATGGGATTTCATTATAGAACAGACTTATATAAATGGGTTATGATGAGAGCGAAGTGAGAGTCTGTTAAATCATGAATGCCGTGTTCTCAGGATTTGGAATAAATTAGCGTTTTAAAGATTAATTATACTCTATAATGTACATTCAGGAGAAGCCATAGCCTAAAGTGCAGGAGTACTTTTAACATACAATTGAGAATGTAAATCCATTTTTCTCCTAGCATATTGTTATACATTTTATAGAACTGCTACATATAGGCTCGGCTCTGAACACATCTAATCTACATCTTTATTCAGGAGAAAAAGCTAAAGAAATTCAGTAAGATAAGGGCAGCAAAGCAGCCAACAGGTAAAATCATTAATGCATTTAATGCATTATTAAAACATCGCATTCAACTCGGACCAATAATTAGCCTGTGTGTCAGCACACGAGCGATTATTTTTCTCAGCCCTAATCGGACCGAGAAAACAATCGCAGCATGCTGTGACTGTAATGTGAGACTCTTTCTCTCGCACCCATTCAAGAGTATGGGGCGAGAGAAAAACCGCACTGCATTCGAGGTACACCGGTGTACCGCGAGTGCAGTACGAGGATGGCAATAGCCGACTACGGCAGAGAGAGAGAAATCCCTCCATCCCCTCCACAGTGCCGGCCCACCCCCTGTAGTTGAGGTCCGCTCACACAGTCGGACCTCACTCGCAGGGACACTAGCATGACACTCGGCTCTGCTGTACTGCCAGTGTGAGCCGAGTGTTATGTGAGGGGATCGCAGTAATCCCCGTGTGGCCCCAGCCATACTATACATCTCATCCTTCTATCTGTTAAGGATCAAATTCCAAGGTTATTTTGGAAGCATTCAATGTGCTACTGTGTCGCCCTGGGATAAGGGGTACTCAGATCCGGGCCACGGGGTCACTTCTGTGGATATCACGGTGGCGTGACCCAGTCTGTGATCCCAGGCTCCACAGTAAGAAGGGGATTAGGTAAGGGAGATTGTCCGTGACGCCACCCGTGGTGTGCGGGGAGGTAACGGAGCACCGCTGCTGCCGGTAAATGGATCCCGGGGATGGTGGTGGGCAGCAAGGTGGTGATTTCCCTCCACGGGTAGGGTGTTGGTGTCCCGGGACCCTGGTGACGTGGTGCAGGGAGGAGATGGAGACCGTTTGAGAGCTGTGCGCCCGGATGGACCGGGGGATGTTGTTACTCACAGTTTGCTTTGCAAGGAAATTCACACATAGTCAGGAATTAACCAGAAATTGCCGGTGTCTGCAGCCTTCGGTGCGGAGGGTGTTTGGGGTCCCACACACAGTACAGCAGGATCCTGGTCTTGTTTTGCAGCCAAACACTTCTTTGTCCTTCCTCAGTCGGGAACGGGGAGCCCACTCCCCCTGCAGTGATCCGGGTCACCCCTGGATGCCGGCGGGCCACTATCTTGCCCTGGCCACCTGAGACCCCTTCCTCACACTTCCCTTCCTTGTAGCAGCCAGGAGCTATCTCTCCAGGTCTGCTCTCTTCACACTCCAAACTCCCTCTGCCGCAGCCCCTCCCCTCCTGCCCTGTTTAGTTCTTACACTGGGGGGGTGTCTCTGTCCTGCTGCACTGGTGTGGGATCAGGTTACCAAGGAGGAGAATGGCCTGCACTTTGATGGATTTTGCAGGCTCTGTGACACCCTGGTTTTGCCAGGGCGTCACACTACCACATTTTAAAGCCAAGGGTATGTTCACATTGTATCTTTTTCTGGCAGACATAAATTTCAGTTTTCAAGAATACACTTCAGGAACTGTTGCTTTTCTCTGGAACTTTCTAAATATTAAGCATCTTTTTTAGCTATTTATTTTTTTCTTTTTTCTTGGGGGGCGGGACCTTTTTTAATTGTTTTTTCCAAATTTGGATTTTTTCAAAGTGTTTTTTTCATTTTTTAGTGATATTTAGCAGAATCTTACTACAATTTTAAAAATATATTTTTATAAAATTTATTAAATGATGAAAAAATTTATATCGCTTATTTGAAGCAGAAGTGCTGACAAATGCTCAAAAAGAAACCCGGATTTCTTTTGGCTGTCCTTTTAGCCTTCCCAGTGACTTTAATAGCAAAAGCACCAGATGAATGAAAACGCCACTGCCTTTGAAGCATTGGCATCTTTGAAGGCCTAAACGTGTTTAAAGAAATTCAAAAGTCTGAACATACAGTAAGAATAGGAAGTTACTTTCTTATATAAGTAATTAGTTCCTTTCTTTTGACTGTATTGTATTATCATTTTACCCCTTTTTTCAGCAAACAAGCTCAAAAGTCAGCAGAAAAAGATGTAGTGTTATACTCCAAATGAACAATAGATTTAGGGAAAAGGATTTAAGTTGTGTTCTTCTAAACCCATCCTAAGGCTGGACTCACACAGGCGTATGGCATCCCATGTGACAGCATCGGATGCGATATGCTAATGACTCTCGGCTCAGGCTCTGTTGCGAGCGCGAGCCGAGTGTTATTCGACTGTGACCCGATCCTGCAATCAAGTCACAGCTGTGAAGCTGAGGACGGGCACTGCGGAGGAGAAGGAGGGGTTAATCTCCCCATCTCCTCCATTGTCTGTGCGTATATCGCACTGCACTGGGATAACATCCGAGTGCAGTCCAATTTTTCTCTCGCACCCATTCACTTGAATGGGTGTTAGGGTTACGGCTCTCGCAGAAAATCACAGTATGTTGCTACTTTTTTCGCATCCAGAATCTGTATGCGAGAAAAGCTGACCAACTGCTCTCCCTCATTGACTAACATTGGTCAGAGTGCAATGGAGATTTTCTCGCTTTGCCCTTGTCCGCTTTTCACACTTATGTGAGCGTACCCTAACTGTGCCAATTTTTTGGCTTTGAACTTTTGTTCTTTTTCTCCCCTTTTTCCAGGACCCATTTTTTTCCATTTATATTAGGATTTACAGTTTTACAGAAGAAATCAGAACTTTGTACAAAACAATTAACCATATAATAAACTGAAAATAAGGGGGAAAAACTGAAAGTGAGGTGAAACGGTTTATTAGGTTTTATATTTTACATCATTCAGTTTGTGGTGAAAATTACCTGGCAGCAGGATTCAATGGGTTAAATATGAACTTTACACATGCTGCAATATCAAATATGCTTATGATAAAAATTAACTAGTTTGAAATGTACTATTTTTTTTTCCAAATTTGAAAAAAAAAAGTTAAATGTTTTTTATGTCTCTTTTTACTTATTTTAGGAGGAAATCTGATCATTTGATGTTCATAATCTGCAACATTTTGCATTGCTGTATAGAATGAAAGCAATGATCTCATTTAAAGTCCAGGCACTGCATAGTGGAGGCTCATATGAGGTGTAAAATGTTGGTAAGGTTCTATAGCATCTAAATTTTATCCCTTCATTGTAGTTAATATGGGGGATATGAGCAGAGAACTGTTTAGCCCTTGTTATCAAAGATTAAAAGTGGCATTAAAGTGGAAAAAACAGCAGAATTGGGTGAGCTCAGATCACTTTGTTTACAGGCAGATGTTGGCTGATAGACACAGTGGGCTCACCCTGCTCCATACATGACCACCTGAGATTCAACTTACATGTCACAAAGGACCTTGTAACAGAAACATACCCCTAATGTTTGCAAAAGCTAAGCCTTAATAACCTTGCATTCTTTTGTCACTCCTGATTAGAGATGAGCGCGGTTCACGGTTCGAGGTTCTCCAGTTCACGGTTCAAGTGATTTTTGGGGGTGTTCTAGATAGAACTAGAACTCGAGCTTTTTGCTAAAGCTCGATAGTTCTAGATCCGTTCGAGAACGGTTCTAGCAGCAAAAAGCAGGGCTTTTTACAGCTACTGTGTGCAGGAGCCATCGCTGGCAGCCTGCCAGAAGCTGGTAACCAAGATAAACATCGGGTATCCAAGCAAAACGCTTTGGTTAGTAACCCGATGTTTATCCTAGTTACGTGCAGGAAGCCCACACTTTCCCGCTCAGCTCACTCCGCCCCCTCCAGCACGTGGCATGTACACATACATACACACACACACACACACACGTCCCCAGCCATGCAGTCCACGACACTGACGTCCTCCTGTCACTCTGCACACATGGTCCCGCTCGGCTTCCTACGGTGATGAAGTCCCGACCTCAGCGCTGTCACTGTCCTCCATGGCCGCCGCTTGTCACATCACCTTCTCTCGCTTCCGACCCGAGACTGACTAGCGGTGACGTCACGGGCCTCTCGCGATACTTGGCTGTGAATGCGGCGGTCATTGAACTCAGTGACAGGTGCTGTCGGCAGTGCAGGAGATCAGCGCAGGTAATGTACCTCGCTGACAGCAGCACTTGTCATGCCCTGCAGTGACCTGGGCTGACCCATTGATGTTAGCTCAGGTCACTGCACTGCTCTCCCAGCCAATGGGGAACATCCTGCTCTTCATTGACTGGGACAGTGTGGATCGTCATGGCAACCCCTTGGATTACACCAGACCTGGATTTGTTTTTCTTTCTAATAAATTGGTTAAAGAGGGAATGTATTGGGGAGTATTTTTTCAAATAAAAATTGGTTTGTCGTCTATTTTTTTTTATTACTGACTGGGTTGGTGATGTCGGGTATCTGATAGACGCCTGACCTCACCAACCCCAGGGCTTGATGCCAGGTGACATTACACATCTGGTATTAACCCCATATATTACCCCGTTTGCCACCGCACCAGGGCGCGGGATGAGCTGGGGCGAAGCACCAGGATTGGCACATCTAATGGATGCACCAATTCTGGGGCGGCTGCGGCCTGCTATTTTTAGGCTGGGGAGAGTCCAATAACCATGGATCTCCCTAGTCTGAGAATATCAGACCCCAGCTGTCTGCTTTACCTTGGCTGGTGATCCAATTTTGGGGGGACCCCTATGTGGTTTTTTTTTTAATTATTTATTTAATTTAAAATAACAGCGTGGGGTGCCCTCAGTTTTGGATTAAAAGCCAAGGTGAGGTTGCCAGCTGTGGTCTGCAGGCTGCAGCCGTCTGCTTTACCCTAGCTGGCTACAAAAATAGGGGGAACCCTACGTCATTATTTTTTTTTATTTTTTTGGCTAAATACAAAGCTAAGCACCCCTTAGTGCCACATGAAAGGCACCAAAGGGTGCAAAATTACAAAATGCAGGAGAGTGGGACATTATGTGTCTTTCTGCCATTATAATGACAGAAAAGACTGATATGAAGTGCACAAGCACAAGAAAATTACCAGAGCGCTCTACGCTGTGAAAAGCAGTAGAAAATGGCACTGGAGTGAACATGTGACCGCCTCATGTAGGATGAAGCTATGGATCCTGGGTAAATTTATGCATTTACCCTCCTTCAGTTTTTTTGCAGTACACAAAAAAAACGGAAGGCACACGGATGACAAACAGATGACATACGGACCGTCAACGGAACGGAAACGTATGCACACGGATGCACCCGTGAAAAAAAACGGACTGTTTTTTGCAGACCGCAAAAATGGATGGTCGTGTTAATGTAGCCTTATTCTGATCTGCCGTTTATAAACAGCAGGCAGAAATAAGTGAATAACGCCCCCCGGCATCAGAAAATCTCCGGGGTTTCAGGGCTAGCTGAGACCCTGGAGATCATGATTCAGGACGGTTTTTCCGGTCCCCGCTCACGTGATCACAGGTATACACCGTACACCGATGATCACGTTACAGTAAATGACAGCGCCGGTAAAAAATTATTTATCTCCCATCTGGCATGAACAAACATGATAAATTTCCTCTCCGGTCCCCTCCGGTCCCCCGGTGTCGCCAAAGTTCCCCCCCTGATGCCCTCCCAGAAATCCAAGATGGCCGTGTGCACAGCAGCGCGCCGGCCGCATTCACCCTACTCCTCTGATTTCTGTCACATGTGCCATGACACATGCGACAGAAAACTCCTCCCCAGGCCCTGCCAGGTCACCCCCTATAACCCAACCGGTGTTCCCCGGTGTCCCACGGTACCTGTGCAGCGTTGATCCCCCCACGGCCCTCTCCTTCACAATAGACGCTGCCGCATGCACAGAGCGGCTGTCAGCTCAGCTTCCTGTGTTCAGACACAGTGAGTGGTGGTTATGCATCTGTAAGCTAAATGGGCGGCACGGTGGCTCAGTGGTTAGCACTGCAGTCTTGCAGCACTGAGGTCCTGGGTTCAATTCTCACCAAGGACACCATCTGCAAGGAGTTTGTATGCTCTCCCCGTGTTTGCGTGGGTTTCCTCCGGGAAATCCGGTTTCCACCCACACTCCAAAGACATACAGCGATATGGAATTAATAACGCTATATAAATGAATAAATTATTATTATTACTGCAATGCCCTGCTCATGGGGTAAGGAACATAATTGATCAGGAGAGCTATATACTACATTTCCAAATGGAGGGATTTGCTTTTATAGTTTCCCTGCTGAATGACTACCAAACATGAGAGTCCGTTATACGCCACAAGAAAACACATCTAAATAGCGAGCTCTGTTGTTAAGTATTCATTCAGCTGGATAACTGGACTTAAAGGGGTATTCCATCTCCAAGATCCTATCCCCAATATATAGTAGGTGGAATAGCAATAATATCAGCAAATACCAATATTTGGAAATGTAGAATAGTTCTCCTGATTAGGCATGCCCTTACCTCATGAGCAGGGCATTGCAGCTTTGGTAGCAACCATTACGACATGGACTCTGCTGCTGTGGACCCGTGGAGAGTGAGTGCAGATTCATTGCACCCACACTCCTCACATGAAGGGTCCGCACTCCTAGAAAATGGGGGATACGTTCCCTGAGTGTCTCCCCCCCATATTCTAGACGGTCCAGAGTTGTCGTGGGACCCCTTTAATTTTTTTCTTACAATAAATTGGTGAAAGAGGAAATGTTTTGGGGACTGGTTCTTCAAATAAATTTCTTTTGTCGATTTTTTTTTTTAGTTAGTACTGACAGTTTATGATGTTGGGTATCTAATAGACGCCATGACATCACAAACTGCTGGGCTTGATCTCAGGTGACTTTACAGCTAGTATCAACCCGATTTATTACCCCGTTTGCCACTGCACCAGGGCACAGGATGAGCTGGGGTGAAGCGCCAGTATTGGCGCATCTAGTGGATGCGCCACGTCTGGGGTGCCTGCGGCCTGCTATTTTTAGGCTGTGAAGGCCCAATAACTATGGACCTTCCCACCCTGAGAATACCAGACCACAGCTGTCCGCTTTACCTTGGCTGGTGATCCAATTTGGGGGGGACCCTTCTTTTATTGTGTAATTATTAATATTTATAAAATAATTATAAAAAAAGAGCCTCAGGGGGCCTCCACATTGGATCCCCAACCACGGTAAAGCTGCCAGCTGTGGTTTTCAGGCTACAGCCGTCTGCTTTACCCTAGCTGGCTATCAAAAATGGGGGGACCCAACGTCATTTTTTTTTAACTATTTTTTAAATAGAAAAAATTAATGGGCTTCCCTTCAAAAATACCGCGGAGCGCTACGTCATTTTTTTTAAAGATTTATTTTTACAGCACTGTGATGTCCAGCAATCAAAATACAGGGAAGCCCATTTTGTTTTTAGTTATTTAAATAAATAATTAAAAAAAATATATATGGGCTCCCACTGCATTTTTTGTATTGCTAGCTAAGGGTAATCCAAGCAGCTACTGGCTGCTAACCCCCACTGCTTGGTGTTACCTTCACTGGCAATGGAAAATCCAGGGAAGCGTTTTATATTTTTTTTTGCCAAAAAACTACAAAAAAAGGACGTGAGCTTCGCCATATTTTTGTATGCTAGCCAGGTATAGCAGGCAGGTGCTGGAAGAGTTGGATACAGCGCCAGAAGATGGCGCTTCTATGAAAATGCCATTTTCTGAGGCGGCTGCAAACTGCAATTCGCAGCAGTGGGGCCCGGAAAGCTCAGGCCAACCTGTGCTGCGGATTCCAATCCCCAGCTGCCTAGTTGTACCTGGCTGAACACAAAAATGGGGCGAAGCCTACGTCAATTGTTTTCTAATTATTTCATGAAATTCATGAAATAATAAAAAAAGGGCTTCCCAAAATAGGCAACTGGGGGTTGGGGGCAGCCGTACCTGCCTGCTGTACCTGGCTAGCATACAAAAATATGGCAAAGCCCACATAATTTTTTCAGGGCGCAAAAAACTTCTGCATACAGTCCTGGATGGAGTATGCTGAGCCTTGTAGTTCTGCAGCTGCTGTCTGTCTGTATGGAGAAGAGCAGACAGCAGCTGCAGAACTACAAGGCTCAGCATACTCCATCCAGGACTGTATGCAGAAGTTTTTTGCCCACCAAAAAAATGACGTGGGCTTCACCATATTTTTGTATGCTAGCCAGGTACAGCAGGCAGCCACGGGCTACCTCCAACCCCCAGTTGCCTATTTGTACCCGGCTGGGAACCAAAAATATAGGGAAGCCCGTTTTTTTTAATTATTTCACTTATTTCATGAAATAATTAAAAAACAAATGACGTGGGCTTCGCCCCATTTTTGTGTCCAGCCAGGTACAACTAGGCAGCTGGGGATTGGAATCCGCAGCACAGGTTAGCCCGAGGTTTCTGGGCACCTCTGCTGCGAATTGCAGTCCGCAGCCATCCCAGAAAATGGCGCTCTCATAGAAGCGCCATCATCTGGCGCTGTATCCAACTCTTCCAACAGCCCTGGAGCCGGGTGGCTTGTTGGGTAATCATGAGTTAATACTGGCTTTGTTTTACTAGCCAGTATTAAGCCAGAGATTCTTAATGTCAGGCACGTTTGACCCGGCCATTAAGAATCTCCAATAAAGGGTTAAAAAAAAGACACCACACAGAGAAAAAATACTTTAATAGAAATAAATACACAGACATATTAGAGACTCCATCTTTATGACCCCCTGTCAGCCCTCCACGATCCATGGTCTTCTGTCTTTCTCGTTCAACAAATGCAGCTCTGCTACATTACTGCTGCATGGGGGAAGACGCTGCTTCCCGTGCAGCCTTCACTCCATGAAGGCTGCACGGGAAGCAGCATGCAGCCTTCACTCCGTGAGAGATCAGTGCTGCTAGCGGTAACAGCGGTAACGCTGACAGACGCGTTACCATAGCAACGGTGCTCCCGGAGCCGCGGTTAGCGGTGACGTCACCGCTAACTGCGTTGCTATGGCAACGGTGATCTCCGTTAATTACCGGCTGTGTCAGCCGGTCCCTAACGGAATGGGGAGTCGACCGTGTGCTAGAGCATGTCGCCGGTACACGGCGATACACAAATGTGCACCGTGTACCGGAGAGATGCACTCGCAGGTCCTACATGATGCGTCATAGTCATGTGACCAGTCTGTAGCCAATGAGATAATAGCCACGTGACTGGTCACATGGCTATTTTGACGTCACGATAGGTCCTGCATCACTGCTGGCAGTGCTGGTCACCGGGAGGATTCAGCGATCATCGGATGGAATAGCGGCAGGAGACAGAGTGCAGGAGGGATTGCAGGGACCGGTAAGTTTTATGGCAATGTTTATTAACTGTATGTGTACATTTATAATGCATTTTTATGTGTTTGTGATTGCCTCCCATTATATCCTATAGGTTCGAGTTTGGTTCGTCGAACGTTCGACGAACCGAACTCGAACGAGACCTCCGTTCGGTGAACCGAACTCGAGCCGAACCACGGCCGGTTCGCTCATCTCTACTCCTGATGCTTTTGATCAAATATTTGAAAAAAAATTTAATTTTGTAATCAGTAACTATCAGCGAAATCCTCAAAAATATTTCTTTTAAAATAAACGTCAAGTTTTTTCCTATAGTAGTTTTCTGTGACAGGATCCAGTTCTATTTATTATACTTATCATGTGGCTTTTGCATACAGCCATATAACAAAGGTAGAACTAAAGTCTATGTAATATACAAGAGCATCTCAATAAATTAGAATATTATCAAAAAAATAATTTATTTTACTAATTCAATACAAAAAGGGAAACACATATATTACTGTATATAGAGCCATTACAGAGTGATCTTTTTCAAGTGTTTATTTCTGTTAATGGTGATGATTATCATTTACAGCCAATGAAAACCCAAAATTATCTAAGAAAACTAGAATAATTAACACAAAATATCTGCAAAGGCTTCCTAAACGTTTAAATTGGTCCCTATGTCTGGTTCAGTGGGCTACACAACCATGGGGAAGATTGCTAACTTGAGAGATGTCAAAACGGCAGTCATTGACACACTCCACAAGGAGGGTAAGCCACAAAAGGTCATTGCTAAAGAAGTTGGCTGTTCAGCGTGCTGTATCCAAGCATATTAATAGAAAGTTGAGTGGAAGGAAAATGTGTGGTAGATAAAAGTGCACAAGCAACCGGGATAACTGCAGCTTTGATGGGATTGTTAAGAAAAGGTCATTCAAAAATTTGGGGGAGATTCACAAGGAGTGGACTGCTGCTGGAATCAGTGCTTCAAGAGCCTCCACATGCAGACGTATCCAGGATGTAGGCTACAACTTTCACATTCCTTGTGTCAAGCCACTCATAACCAATCGACAAAACTACCTGGTCCAAATAGAAAAATAACTGAACTGTTGCTCAGTGGTCCAAGGTGTTGTTTTCAGGTGAAATTACATTTTGCATTTCATTTGGAAATCAAGGTCCCAGAGTCTGGAGGAAGAGTGGAGAGGCCACAATCCAAGCTGCTTGAGGTCTAGTGTGAGGTTTCCACAATCAGTAATGGTTTGGGGAGCCATGTCATCTGCTGGTGTAGGCCCACTGTGTTTTATCAAGGCCAAAGTCAGCACAGCCGTCTACCAGGAAATGTTAGAGCACTTCATGCTTCCCTCTGCTGACCGACAAGCTTTTGGGGATGGAAATTTCATTTTCCAGCAGGACTTGGCATCTGTCCACACTGCCAAAAGGACCAATAACTGGTTTAATAACCACAGTATCACTGTGCTTGATTGTCCAGCAAACTCGCCTCACCTAAGCCCCATAGAGAATCTATGCAGTATTGTCAAGAGGAAGATCCAACAATGCAGATAAGCCGAAGGCTGCTATCAAAGCAACCTGGGCTTTCATAACACCTCAGCAGTGCCACAGGCTGATCGCCTCCATGCCACGCCGCATTGATTCAGTAATTCATGCAAAAGTACCCCTGACCAAGCATTGAGTGCATTTACTGTACAGACTTTTCAGTAGGCGACAACATTTCTGAGTGTAAAATGATTTTTTCAGTTGGTCTTATATAATATTCTAATTTTCTGAGATAATGACTTTTGAGTTTTCATTGGCTGTAAGCCATAATCAATCATCAACATTAACAGAAATAAACACTTGAAATAGATCAATCAGTGTGTAATGACTCTATATAATATATGCATTTCCCTTTTTGTATTGAATTACCGTGGAACCTTGCTTAATGAGAACAATCCGTTCTGGGACTGTGCTTGTTAACCAAGTTACTTATTCAGCAGAGCAAGAATTCCCATAGGAAATCATTGCAATGCTGACAATTCGTTCCACAACTAGTTAAATGTCCCATCCTGGTCCCCTATTCTGTCATTCCACACACGCACAAACACACAAACACACACAAACACACACAAGCACACACAAACACACAAGCATGCACGCAAACGCACATATTATATGCTCACCTTATCTTTCTTTCCATCGCCGGTCTCCTGAGACTTGCTGTTCTCTGGTGCGGGCCATGTATCGGGTTACCATAATGACGAGGGAGGAACTTCCTGCCAGAGCGCTGACGTCAAAGGCAGAGCCGCTTGCCTCTGATTGGCCAGCGCGCTGCCTTTGAGTAGCAGTGACAGGAACCAGGAACTTCCTGCTTCATCGCTATGGATGCAGATACCTGGAGTGCAGCGAAGCGGAGCGGCGCACTACAGGACCCAGGAGACCGGCAATGAAACGGAAGGTACACATATTATATGCTCACCTTACCTTCCGTTCCACCGCCGGCCTCATGGTACTTGCAGTTCGCCACGAGCACGTCGTGATGTACCCGGGAACTACAAGAACCATGAGACCGACGGTGGAACGGAAGGTAAAGTGAGCATAATACTGTATGTGTGTGCGTGTGTGTTTGTGTGTGTTTGTGCGTACATGTGTGTGTTTGTGTGGACTGCAAGTGCGGGTCAGAGCGCAGTGGATGGACGAAACCGGAAGTGTCTGAGGTGAGGATTTTGCTCGCACAGCAAAGCTTTCTCGTAAAGCGGGTTACAAATTTTGGCCCCTTTCACACGTCAGTGATTCTGGGACGTTTGTGCTTTTTTTAAAACGTACCAGAATCACTGACATACGCAGACCCATTATAATGAATGGGTCTGCTCACACGTCAGTGATTTTTCACTGCACGTGTCTCCGTGCGGCGTACCCGCGTGTGCGTGATTGCCGCACGGAGACATGTCAATTTTTTTCTGGCATCACTGATGTTCCACGGACCACGCAGTGGTGTGGTCCGTGAAACACGTGCCAGAAAAAAACGTGCTTTTAAAATAAAAATCATTTTTACTCACCCGGCGTCCAGCGATGTCCTCTGCAGCCCGTTCTCCCTGCTGCTTCTGAGCCGGCTCATTATTGTCGCGCATATTCATTATGCGCGACACAGCCGACCCGGAAGAAGCTGCTGCTGCGGGGGTCACCGCCGGCCGGATGCTGCACCGCGGGAGCGATCAACACCATGGACAGCTGGAGCGCGCACTGGTGAGTTGTTTTCTAAGTGCAATCATGGGCCACGGAGAACGGAGCCCGGATTGCACTTAGACAACCCACGTGTGCCGTGAATCACGGCACACGCAGGGACATGTGTGTGTTTTACACGCCAGTGAAAAACGTCACTGTTTTTCACTGACGTGTGAAACGGGCCTTACAGAAAGCTTTGCTTGTTAAGCAAAATTCTCGTTACGTGGGTTACTCGTTAAGCGAGGTACCACTGTACTGAAATAAATTAATTTTTTGATGACATGCTAATTTATTGACACCTGTACCTTTGTATTTTTATTTTCATTGTTAATTTGCTTCCTTAGTGTAAATGTGCATGACTTTCTAAATTGTATTCATTTACATTTTTGCGTCATTTTACTACTGAAGATTCCCTTCCCTTAGAAAGCTGGTCTACAAAATTGGAAACAATTTATTTTTTTAATTAACACTGACACACAACTGTCCTGAAAGGGCTTATGATGTGGAACTAGAATATCATATAATACTGTATATTCATCCTTACATAATAGTAGCACAGATTAGAATTAAATCAATTCAAATTCCTTCAATTTCAATGATCACCCAATAATTAGGCTATCCCATGTTGTTTTCAGCATATAGCTTATAAATGGTTGTGTTGATATTTTTGTATACTGGTAAAATTTTTTGCAAAGAGTAAAAACTGAAAGCAGAGCTCCCAATTGTATCAACTCCAACAATATCTAACGCCACAAACTCTCAATTAAAATGGATAACTATTTCATCTGACTAAACAAGATCTCATGTTTGGTTGTGGAAATAGCATCAGGTGTATAAACAAGATTTTACCGTTTTCATCCAGGAATTTCCCGACCGAACAGTTGCTGCTATCAAAATTTTCCAGATTGCATTTTGTATACTGTATGATGGTATGTAGAGTAAAAAGCCCAGATGTTTAGGAATACATTGCTGTAATTTGTCACATACTGTATTTGTATTTATGATTTGCTCAGGTAGGTGGAGTCATAAAAAATTTGAAATATTAATGTTGGCATATAACATGCACCTAGTTGATACTTTGCTGTATTAAATGTTGGCTACCTAATGCATTATATGTTGGAAATCAGACATTTGACTTGGTTGCTGATTTAGATGATGTGTTTTATGACTGTCGCTCATCCCTAGCTTTTTAGCAGTACTAACGTATTCACTCCCTTTTTTTGGAGTCCAGCAGCATAACTATAGTCATATGAGACCCAAAGCAAGATTTCGGCCTCTGTCCTCCCACAATCACTAGCATTTTAATTAGATTCATATGCTCCAAATTTGGGCTACTAGAGTCTATGAAAACATATGTTCACACCCTATAAAATAATAAAAAGGTAATACATTTTGGACAACAATCAGATAATTTTCTAATAAGTACTTTTAATTATACAGTCAAACATCTATCAAACATCATAATGTTGATGAACAAAAGCCACTATACCAAAAAGTAGAATTACCGAAATTAGTGATGAGCAAGAACTAAAGTGCTCGAGTGCTCGTTACTTAAATCGAGCAGGTCGGATACTCAGACGAGCTTGACTCGAGTAACAAGTAGAATGGAAGTCCATGGGAAACTCAAACATTTGTCTGGAAGACCCTACCAGGAGGTCTGGGAGGGGGGGACAGGAAAATCACTGAAATGGATGGAAACAGCGCTTAAATGGAATGGGAACAGCAAGGAGAAGACGCCTGGACACATCTTTTACTCCCAGGTTGCTGCTGAAAACAATGTTGTCAAAGTATTATGCCACTTTTATGGGCTGACAATAAAATATACAACACCGAAGATAAAATCGACTTTACAGGAAAAGATGCTAGGAAATTATTTGTATATAAGGCAAATTAAAAAAGAAAAAGAGAAGATGCATTCTCCACCCATTAGGTTATGTTTATACATATTGTTTTTACATTTTCTCATTGCTTTCAATAGTGGAAAAAAATTCACCGGTAAATGTAATTTTAACACTTCAATACCTTATCTGTTCATGTGGTGTGTGACATGGTCAGACAAATCCTGTTTAATTTATTAGGGAGAGTCTGAAACTCACAGACAATGTAAGAACTGCCAAAAATAGAAGGAATATACACCGTGTATTAGACCTAAAGGAGGACTTCATACAAATTCTATTAAAATTGTTAGTTAGTGGGACTCCAGAACTCAGAAAGCCTATGCACTAAGTGCAAGGGCTGCCAAATATCAGAAGAAGAGACTTCAATATACCCTAAGAGTCATGTGAAGGCAGGGACGTAACAACTGCGGTCGCAGAGGTCGCCACTGCGACCAAGCCCGGGGTGCAGGGGGCCCGCTGGCATTAGTCCCTGATTCAGACAGATGTGTGTCAAAAGCTACGCATCCAAGTTTAATACATTGCAGCACAAAGAAGCTCACCTATTTGGGTTGCTCACCTGTCTGTGTATACTGTCTCTCTGTGTATATTGTCTGTCTCTCTGTGTATACTTTCTGTCTGTGTATATTGTCTGTCTATGTATACTGTATGTCTGTGTATACTCTCTGTCTGTCTGTGTATACTATCTGTGTATACTCAAAATTACTTTGTCCAGCTCACCTGCTTCTTGCCGGAGACCGCTTATCCAGGACCGTGCACGGAAAGGAAGGTAGCAGAACTCATTTCATGTAATAGAAAAAATTCCAGCAACAAATCCATGGAAAAATCTTCATTAAAAATTCACATTTTATTTATCAAAACTCATAAAACAGTCCATATTATCAACTGCCCCAACAGAGGACGCGTTTCGAACGACACAGTTCTTAATCCGTCTCTCGGATGGAGACGGATTAAGATCTGTGTATACTGTCTGTCTGTGTGTCTATTCTATCTGTCTGTGTATACTGTCTGTCTGTGTGTGTATACTGTCTGTCTATCTACATCCTGTCTATCCATTCCTCCTGTCTGTCTGTACATCTATCTATCTATACATCCATCCTAGCTCTCTTTTCAAAATTCCATATGCCTCATTATGAAAATGAACACATAGTACAGTTGTTTATGTTTTTTTTACTGTGTGCGGTGCGGTAGTGGGCTTTATAGCATGATGGGGGGGCTAAATACCAGGATGAGGGGCTATATAACAGGATGAGGGGCTATATAACAGGGCTAGGGGCTATATACCAGAATGGGACCATAAATACCAAGATAGGCCATGATGGTGCCATATATACCAGGGTGGGCAATGATGGGGACATACATTTCAAGATGGGGCCATATATACCAGGCTATATCAATGATCAGGGTCATACACCAGGATGGGGCCATGATAGGGAGATATACCATGATGGGGTCATGATGGGGATATATATATATACCTGGATGGGGCCATGATAGTGGACATATATACCAGGATATAGCTATGGCCATGATGGGGTCATACACCAGGATGGGGCCATGATGTGGACATATTTACCATGAAGTGGCCCAGGATGGGGGACATTACTACACAATAAAAGGGAAAGGGGGCCACTTGTATGTCTTTATAGGATTTAGAATGCTACAATGCCCATACATCTGATGAGGGGCGGCCCAGGTTCAAACTCTGCACCAGGACCCATCAGACTGTAGTTACACCATTGTGTAGAGGATCACCTCAGAATATTTTTTTTTACAATTTTAAAAATAGTGTGACTGTAAAGTTTATGCACTACGTGCAATGCCTAGCACACATTTAAAGGAGGAATTGCAATATACTCTGGAAGACACATAGAGGAAGACCTCTGAAAACGTTTATTCCCATTATTAAGAGTGGGAATTGTAAACTAATAAAACCCATGCACTGTATGCAAGGGCTGACAAAAAAAAAATTAGAAGGAGGTTCTCCAATACACCCTGAAAAGCACAGAGGAAGGCCTCAGAAAACATTTTTTTTTTTACCATTTGCAAGGAGTAGGACTCCTACACTGGTAAAGCCTATACACTATGCGCAAGGGCTGCCAAAAATTAGAAGGAGTCACTCTATATACCCTGGAAGACACGTAGAGGAGGTCCACAGAAAATATTTTTTTCACCATTGGTAAGGAGTAGAACTCCTAGACTGGTAAATCCTAAGCACTAAGTACAAGGCCTGAAAAATATTTTTCCATGGGTTACACATATTGTAATGCTGTAAGGGTGTGGTGCTGGATGGAAAGTTATATTTCTCCCAGCAAATGCCTCTCACAGTGGTGAGCAGAAGGGAAGGAGGTAAAGTCTGGCCTGGATCTTTTTTGCTCTTGCAGGTTTTTGGAGCAAAACCCGATTTGCACAGCTGCAAGATTAGGACAGCATATATAGGCAGCCCTCTGATTTTGGTGGGTGTTCGAGATGGAAAACTGAAGCAGATTTTGTGGTAATAACATACCTGAATGAACTGTTATGCCCGGGACCTATGCTAGGCTGTTTCACAAGCTGGACTTTTCCTTTACATACCTGTCTGTAGTAAAACTGTGTTTTTGCTGTTTGTTACCAGTGTGATTAAAATACTGAGTTTTGGACTGAGAACCTCTTTGTGCCTTTTTACTGCGTCCCTGACATTAACTACCAGAGCTGATTTCCTACATTTGGTGGCTTCATACGGGTATACGCATTGAGTCCAGCACTAAATCAGTTGTGAGCTTTTAGCTGGACATCAGTGTATATCCTAGGTGAACAGTTTGTCCCAAACCCAAACTGTAGAGGTGGAGGCTGTTGTGAAAGTGGTTATTGAAGCTGCTGAGCAAAAGCAGGAGGCCAATCGCCAGCAGCATTTATTTAATTAACATCAGAAGGAGCCACTAGGCAACAGCAGATATTTAATCAACAGCAGCAAAAGATATTTAACTAGCAACAGCAAAAGACCAACCAGATGCTAATACAGCACATGATGACATCACAGTCAACACACAGGTGGTTCTCAACACTCAGAAAGCAGTTTGTATGGTGATTCCCAAAATAGAGGACTTCGATGGCGTCAAGACCTATCTGGACATGTTCGACAGAGTGGGAAAGAGAGAGGGTCTTCCCTAGGATCAATGGACAAAATTCATCACTCCATTTGGCATGAGTGTAGCAGAGGGGAAGGAAACTGCACAGGGCAGTGTTCAATTACAGTACAGGAGACGAGGGTGTAGAAACAAGATAACAGCTTTATTACCGGACAAGAGAAAAAGATGCAATTAAAAGGTAAAATCTGATATGTCAACAATAAAGATAAAAAACTTTTAAAGGTTCTAGCTGGGCTTTGAAACACTATAGCGGGCTTTACACTCTGTGATCTCGCTAGCGAGATCGCAAGAGATCGTACCCGCCCCCATCGGTTGTGCGACATGGGCATATCGCTGCCCGTGTCGCACAACCTCGCTTACCCCTGTCACACCTACTTACCTGCCCTACGACATCGCTGTGGCCAGCGAACCGCCTCCTTTCTAAGGGGGAGGGTCGTGCAGCGTCACAGCGACATCACACGGCAGACGGCCAATAGAAGCGGAGGGGCGGAGATGAGCGGGACGTAAACATCCCACCCACCTCCTTCCTTCCGCATTGCCGATGGAGGCAGGTAAGGAGATGTTCCTCGCTCCTGCAGTGTCACACAAAGCGATGTGTGCTGCCGCAGGAATGACGAACAACATCGCTAACATCCTAAAAACGATTTTTTGTTTCAGGACGACCTCTCCACGGCAAACGATTTTGCCCTCTTAAGTGTTACATGCTGCTATCTTGTTAATGACGCCGGATGTGCGTCGCAAGCAACGTGACCCCAACGATAATTCATTAACGATATCGTAGCGTGTAAAGCCAACGCAAGCTTTTACAGACACAAATATAGCACAAAAACTTTGGAACACAAATTAGGCTAGAAACTTTACTACGATTAGAACTAACTGGCCTTTGATATTCTAGCCATGCAGTTACCTGACTCTGGCTTCAGAGGCCTGCACTATGCCCTATCAGAAGTGTATACCTGCAAAGGGACTCACGGTGCCACTGTTCTTACCTTCGGAATTACTGACCACAGGAATTTCCCAATCTGGTACTGGCTCAGTGGACACCAGGCATCTGTCATGGTCCTGCTTGCAATGTCTCTCACAGCCTCACACCCTGCCTGTCTCTCAACTATCATTTTTGAATAGTCTATCTTGTAGGCATCCTCTCTCAGATGACCCGACTTCTCCTATTCCTGCTCTAAGCTCTACCACTCTTTCTCAGCTTCCCGCACTTTTTGTCCCGTGTTAGTCCAACTGCACAGAAAAGAGGGGTGCATCAACTCTGTCGAGTAGTCCACAAAAACAAAACATAGGGGGATCACTCTCTCTTAAAATCAGTGCGCTTAACCGTTTGTAGGGGCAACACCCCTACATGAGGACCCCAGACGTACTATTGTTACATGCCAACTGATCAAGTGGTGGACTACGCAGTCATCAAGGGTGAGATCCTGGCATGACATGGTATAAATGTGTTAGTTCTGGCCCAGAGAGTACATTGGTGGGAGTTTAAACCTTCCAGTAAAGCCTGATATCCCCAATAATAGCGCACCCACACTATGATATGCTTAATCCATTAATTAGTCCTTTGTTGCCTTTGCAGTAACAGAAATTAAAACAGCCCTGTCTCTCACCTTTTCTCTAGAAGAAAAAAAATATTGTTTTCCTTCCTTACAAAATGGTGGAATGCAATTATATCATTCAGCCACCTGTGATAACACAACATTCTCTGCTGCTGCCGGCCTGTGATGTCTTTGTATAGTTCATGCAGGGCAGGGTCCATTGTAAACTCCTCATTACAGTTTTCAGGATGTGCAACTCTAAGTGAACAGCCAATTGAAAATTACTTTGTCACCAACAGGTTCCCCTCTACTGTGGGTGCCCCTGTATTATTTCGAATGGTACTGTTTGCATCCACAATCATTGTGCTACTGTATAAAGTGATTTTTACATTCTACACAGCGGCCTGGGCTCTTATATACAACATGTTAGAATGATGTATACAAGAGCCCACTGGTGGTGGCCGCAGCTTATAGTCACCAAATCTGGTGACAGGTTCCCTTTAATTAATTGACAACTAAAAGTTAACATTCACCTTTTCAGCAATGATTGCATGGTGCAAGACTATATTGGAACATATACCGACAAAGAGAATGTTAACTCACAGTTATTAATTTATTTTATTTATACATACCTAGAAGAAATAATGGAGACAACTTACATCCCTATGCAAAATGTGCAATTATTATCTCTGTATGAACTACAGCTACACCACTGGTTGCTTCAAAGTGAAAATTCAGTACTAGAAATGAGTGGACCCGTTTGTAAAAGATAAAGTTTGATACAAGTTTCCTGAAATTTATAATTCCATGAGAATTCAAACACTCTGTGATTCTAATTCTGAGGATTGGAAAAAAAAAATAAAATTAAACATTTCTCAGCACCATTCACATGCTGCTGAAGACTTAGGCCCCTTTCACACATCAGTTTTTTACCATCAGTCATAATCCGTTGGCTCGACAGATCAACTGATCTGTCGCAGATTGTGGATAAACTGATGCGACGAATCCGTAGAAAAAACTTATCCGTCG
Organism: Anomaloglossus baeobatrachus; assembly: GCF_048569485.1. NCBI lineage: Eukaryota > Metazoa > Chordata > Amphibia > Anura > Aromobatidae > Anomaloglossus > Anomaloglossus baeobatrachus. The sequence goes on from NC_134353.1 coordinate 147,009,583, forward strand.
CATCACTTTTGTCAGCCCAACATCCCATCTGAGTGTGTCGCCCAGGAGACCGGGGTACCCAGCACCGGACCGGGGGTCTATTTCTTGAGGGGATGTCACGGGTGGCTCGATCCGGGCTGTGGTCTCAGGCGATGCACAGTGCAATGGGGTGTATTTACAGGGGATAAATAAAAGTTTATAAGAGTTTTTCGTGACGCCACCCGGAATAAATGTGGCTATTTATGGCCACCGCTGCCAGTAGCTGGCCGGGGATGATGATGTGGGGCAGCTGAGGTGGAAAGCCCTTTCCGGGTAGGGCTGTGGGTCCCAGGCACGTGAGGTAAAAGTCAATGGTGGTTTTAGATAATGGTATTGTGAGGAGACTTTAGGGGCGCAGACACTTACTTGATCAGCAATAGGTTTTTTCAGCTTCGATGGTCCCAATCCTGGATAGGTGGCTACTGCCCAAATGAGAGACTGAGGCACAGGCGACGTTTAACCGGTTTACTTCAACAAAAAACTGCATAACAACAAGTCCCGTCACCGGAGTCTGTATAAGGAGGACTAAGTTACTCTGCCCTGCCAGGTCCTTGGCCTCCTTCTTTGCGCTGTCTGTGTGTGGCCCTGCTGCTGTTTGTGAACAGGCTGCCGGCCCAAACTGTCCCTCCTGGGTCCTAATTCAACAGGCAACTCGAGTCCTTTTCCCCTGCTTACCCCCTCTGGGAGTACCGCTGAACTCACTGGATGTTGCTGTGTCTGACCCTGGTGAAGCTTGAATCGCCTTCACTTCTCCTGGTTGCTGTATTGTGTGAAACTAATGCGGCCACGGATCCGGTGTCCGTGTTTGCGCCTTTTCAGGGGTAGAGATTAATGGCTACCCAGTTCCTAAAATGTTCCTCTTCTCTGTCTCCTCTTCCTCAGACCAATGGCTTGGGCCTGGAAATTGTCAGTCTCTCCTAAGTACCTCAGAGCAATTTCTCTGTGACTGCTCCTTTGAGCGTCCTGGCTCCAACTGACAAACTAAACTGTCAATTTTACCTCAGATCAGAATATCTCTAGGGGAGTCTCTTGAGCTCCCCCTTCTGGCCAGAGGTGGTAGTGCGGTGTCTGCTCTAGTGCTTGTATTGAGTAACTAATGATGGTTTTATTGTGGCTAATACCCCTAGGGGTGCCACATTAACCCTTAGTGAATAACAGTACTCCGGGACTGTGATACAATAAACAAATGATATAACAATTAATATTTACAGAGTCGTAAAAATAATAAAATTACAAAAACCACTCAAAGTGCAAAAATAGAGTTCTGTAAAAAGTCACTTCAAACAGCGTCCATTAATACAGTTCTATTCTTGAAGATATTCAAATAACTAACTATCCGCTAGAAAAGGCACTGCAATTAGCGTCTTGGAACTCGGTTCCATTTTTCCAACAGAGTCTAAAAGAAAGTCTAAAATAAAGTCGAAAAAGATCAAAAAGCAGTCTTTCTGGAGTTTTAGTCTATCGCCTCCGGCTGATAACTATTTACAAGTAGTTTTACCACAACCGGTCCTGTGGCATGGTTCATAGTTAATAATGAAGAAAAGTTCAAGAATTTGTAAGTTGTTCATACAGGAAAGTCTCTGTAGGTACTGGGCTTAAACGTTGCAAACTAATAACTAATGACTAAACTAAATTTTTCTAAATTCTGTTAAATGTACCACATAACATATACACAATTCACATTTGATAATCTGCATATTTTGCTGGTAGTTGACCTTGAGTATTACGCTGGGACCTACGTAAGGTTAGTGTACTAGGCGTACTTAGCGTTATGGTATGAGTGGATGTGTACCTACCGGGTGCTTCTGGTTCTGCTAAGGATGATTCCACGTTTGTGGGGTTGGCAAGTCCACCGTGACCGGGATCACTATAACTAGGAATCTGTTCTTCCTGTCTTGGGACTTCTTGTGGTACAGGGTCAACGTCTGATTCTGTTTGTCTTGGGGCTTCTGGTTGTACGGGCTCTGGTGTTAGTTCTGGTACTTGGTAAAAGGCCATCATTGGTACTACCACTGCACCATGGTACATGGGCCAGGTTTTAGGAAAGTCTCCTAAGACTGTATGAATTTTTTCTTCCTCTTCCTTAACTGGTTGAACCTGTACGGGTTGGATTACTTCAGGTTCCGATTGGATAACTTCTGGCTCTTTCAAGGTTTCAGGACATAGTTTCAGATTGTCTCTTGACACTAGTACTGATGTTAGCCCTCTGTTTTTGCTGATAAGGCACATTTTAGGATTGTTCACTCTTGCTGGTAAAACTGTGTACGGGATGGTTTCCCACTGATTATCCAGTTTATTGGTGCGACGATTTCTCTTTAGTACTTGGTCACAAGGTTTTAATGGGGTTGCTAGAGCATGCTGATTATAAGTTCGTTCTTGTCTTTCTCTAGCTTGCTGGAGACTTCTTTCCACACACTCTTGTACTTGGCGATACTGCTGTTGACGTAGGGTATCCCAATTGGAATCTTGCACTTCTGCATCCGGTTTCAGAATTCCCATTTCTAGATCAATTTGTAGCTTACCGGGTCTTGCACGCATAAGGTAAGCTGGGGTGCAATTTGTAGAGCTTACTGGGACATTGTTATATAGGTCTACCAAGTCGGGCAATTTCTCTGGCCATTGATTTCTTTCTGACTCCGGCAAGGTCTTCAATAAGTCAATTACAATATGGTTCATCTTTTCGCATAAGCCATTTGTTTGAGGATGATATGCTGTTGTCCGGATCTTCTTGCAACCATACATATTGCAGAACTCTCTGAAGATCTCTGATTCAAAGGCTGTACCTTGGTCTGCAAGTACTTGCTCAGGGTATCCATGGGGTCTGCAAAAGTATGTTTGAAACGCCTTAGCTGCTGTTTTTGCTGTGAGATCTTTCACGGGTACCACCACTAAGAGGCGTGAGTAATGGTCCACGATGGTTAAGGCATAGACATAGCCAGACCGGCTTGGTGTCAACTTCACATGGTCTATGGCGACAAGCTCAAGTGGTTGCTTGGTGACTATGGGCTGGAGTGGTGCTCTTTAGTTTCGTTGATCTTTCCTTCTCAGGTTGCACGGGCCACAGTTTCTGCACCATTCTTCAATTGATCTTCTCATACCAACCCAGTAGAATCTATCTCTCAAGAGTATTTCTAGTTTCTTCCATCCAAAATGACCGGCACCATTGTGGTAAGCTTCCAGGACCATCTTTACATTCTGTTTAGGCACTATTATTTGCCAGACTAATTCATGTGTCTTTGGATTAGTGTACCTTCTGCAGAGCTTCCCTTGATACAAGAACATTCTGCCTATCTCTTTCCAGAGTTGATGTGTCTCTTCTGGGGCATTCTTGTTGGGAAATGCACCTTGTTCCATCAGCAGTTCCTTTACCAACTTCCCAACTGGATTGTTGTCTTGCGTGTCAACCCATCTGTGGTGTGCTAATGGGTTAAGAGTCGCTTGTTGTTGTTTCTGATTGGCACCTGACTGATACTGTCCTATCTTGGGACTATGGAAGGCCGGTAGTTCAATTTCTTCAAGCTCCTCCGGTTCCTCTTCCACATTTTCCAAGTGTGGCATCCGGGATAAGGCATCTGAATTTCCATTCTTGCGGCCTGCTCTATACTTGATCACAAAGTTGTAATTAGACAGCCGGGCTATCCATCGTTGTTCCAGCGCACCTAATTTTGCTGTATCCAGGTGGGTCAACGGGTTGTTATCAGTATAGATGGTGAATTCTGCAGCTGCCAGATAGTGTTTGAAACGCTCGGTTACAGCTCAGACTACTGCCAATAGTTCTAACTTGAAGGAGCTGTAATTTTCCAGATTTCTTTCAGTAGACCGGAGCTTTCTGCTTGCAAAGGCGATGACTTTCTCCTTGCCTCCCTGATTTTGTGACAGTACTGCTCCTAGTCCATTACTGGCATCTGTGTAGAGGATGAAGGGTTGATGGTAATTTGGGTATGCTAGAACCTCTTCTCCTGTCAGTGCCTTCTTTAGCTTCTCAAAGGACTCTTCCCTCTCGTCACTCCACTGGAAAGGAGAATTCTGGGCTGAGGGCTTCTTTGACTGCCCTACCAGGATGTCTTGTATGGGTGCTGCTAACTTTGTAAACCCTTTTATGAATCTGCGATAGTAGCCCACCAGTCCCAGGAATTGCCTCACCTCTTTCACGCTGGTGGGTCTTAGCCAATCCCTTATCACGGTTACTTTCTCGGGATCCGGTGCTACTCCTTCTGAACTTACAATGTGTCCCAGGTACTGTACCTTTGGCTTAAGAAGGTGACATTTGGATGGCTTGATCTTCATGCCGTATTTGGATAAGGCTTCAAATACTTCTGCCAAGTCTTGTAGGTGTTGCTCATAAGTCTTGGAGTAGACTATTACGTCATCTAGGTACAGGAGGACGGTTTCAAAATTCTTGTGTCCTAGACAGCACTCCATCAGTCGCTGGAAGGTACCAGGTGCATTGCAGAGTCCGAACGGCATACAATTAAATTCACAGAGACCCATCGGTGTGGTGAATGCTGTTTTTTCCTTGTCTCTCTCCGCCACAGGGACCTGCCAATACCCACTTGTTAAGTCTAAGGTGGAAAAATAGTTAGCAGATCTTAATGCTGCTAATGATTCCTCTATTCTAGGTATGGGGTACGCGTCTTTATGGGTAATGTGATTAATCTGCCGGTAGTCCACGCACATTCTCATGGTTCCGTCTTTCTTTTTAACCATCACTAGAGGGGCCGCCCAGGGGCTACAGCTGTCTCTTATTACCCCGGCTTGTTTCATATCCCTCAGCATATCTTTTGCACATTGGTAGTGAGCAGGCGGTACGGGTCTATATCTCTCTTTTATTGGTGGGTGGTTACCGGTGGGTATTGTGTGTTCTACCCCTTTGATCTGCCCAAAATCTAGCGGGTGTTTACTGAAGACTTGTTCATATTCTCTCACTAGCCTGTACACCCCTTGCTTTTGATGGGTAGGTGTTAAATCTGTTCCTATGTACAACTGTTGACACCAATCCTCCAATTCTCCACGTGAACCATTGTCGTCCGCCTGACATAAAGGATCCAAGGGCTCAATGGCTGTGATGGCATTGTTGTCAACGGTATATAGTTTCGTCATAGTAGCATACCTCGGTAAAGTGACCTCTTCTTCTCCACAATTTAAAAGACGTATTGGCACCCTTCCCCGGTGTACCTCGACTACTCCCCTGGCTGTCAGTATAATGGGCCTACTATCAGTGTAAACGGGTTCTACCAAAGCCTGATAATCTCGCCCTTTTATGCCTATTGCGGCTCTGCACCATACCAACATTTCGGTTTTAGGCGGAATTACAATAAGGGTTTGATCACTTACCCTCACACTGCCAATTTCTCCACCTGCAACTTCTACCTGTTGCTTTAACACCAAAGCTTTTATCTCTCTCTGTAGAATTCTTTGCTGGTCACATCTGGCAGTCTTGGCGAGTTGCTGTAAGACAGTAAGGACCTCGGAAAAACAATTTTCTATTACATTCATTCCTATCAATACAGTTGGTTCACGATCTCGCCGGTCAACATCAACAACAATAATACCTTGCTTCTGTAATTCTACTCTACCAATTTTGACAGTCATTTCCCTAAAACCTACTTGCGGTACTATCTCACCATTACTAGCCCATATACTCAATGCAACGTTAGATGGTCCTTTATCAATGTCTGTATCAGCCCAGTACCTCTTATAAAGGATATGCGGAATCGATGATATCTGGGAACCGGTGTCCAGCAGGGCGTTGAGGGGAATACCGTCCAGCACGATAGGGATAACGGGACGGCCTCCTACATACTTGTCATGCCAGGGTGTTGGACCTTGAAAGTTCATTCCTACGAAGCGGCCCGCCTTCCCAGGGGTTCCTTGTTTAAAGCACATTCCCGGGCAAAGTGGCCTGGCTGCTTGCAACGACGGCAAATGGGCTGTCCATCCGGCTGGTAGCGGTCGCTGGGTCGTCCTCTCCACGCTGAGTATCTCCTGGGCCTCATCCATGGAACGTCCTCTTTGCTGGTCGCCAACTCGATCTTGGGTGCAGTCTGGGATCCACGCAACTCCTGAATGATTTTAGCCATTGAAGCAACGGTGTCTGTCAGGGCAGCAAGCTTTTGATGGAGAGCCTCATTGGTGTTAGGCTCCAGTGATTTAGCAATAGCCCCTGACATGGCTGAGGTCACTGGCACTCCCTGCTGCTGAGGTGCCTCTGCAATAGTTTGAGACAAATCCAGATCCCGGGGCGCCTCTGCCTGCTGGAGACGAATGGCACTTTCCTTTAATTGAGCAAATGTCAGTTCGGGATCCTTAAAGGCCAGCATGCTTAAATGCCCCCTGTGAGAAGGGGTTAAGAGTCCCTCAATAAATTGATCTTTCAATAACTTATCTGCTCCGGTGGTAAAAACAGGTTCTGCTAATGTAAGTGCTTTCAGCGCCTCCTGTAGATTTAAAGCAAAGTCTCTCACGCTCTCATTGGATTTCTGTTTACAATTAAAGAATCTTGTTTTAGCCTTACTGCCGGCAGTGATTTCAAAAGCTGCTTTCAATCCGGCTATTATATGCTTAACAGTGTCTTTTGCATCTACTGGCCAGGCTGTGACTTCCCGCAGGGCACTGCCAGCTAATTGTCCCATAAGATGACCAACACGCTGAATCTCTGTCAGGGCAGGGTACATGTTGAAGTAGGCTTGCAGCTTCTCATTAAAGTTATCAAGAGTATTTGGCTTACCTTCATAGTGTGGTAGCCACTGGGCACCTGGAGTATAGGGCATCAGAAATGGCATAATGGGCGCTGCTCCTTGCGCCACTGGGCTGCCAGACGCTCTATTCATATTTTGTTCTTCTGCTGCGGTCGCATCACCTGGTGCATCAGCATCTCCGTGGTGCGACATGTTGCGCCCCCTTAGTTAATCTGGACCCTTCCGGTCCTCTGCTCCCGTCGGGATGGCGCACAATAGTTCTGTGGTGCAGCAGGATTTGTTTTTTTTTTTTTTTAGTCAGAGCTCAGGCTGTGGCGCAGTTCAAATAACACAGGCAGTTATAAGGTGATTACCTCAGAGGATGGCGGCCATTTTGTCCCCATGTCTTTCAATGAGAAAAAGTCAATTTCAATGGTTTTCAATGGGGAAAATAAATTTTCTTTAATAAAGTCAATTTTTGATGTTTTTCACACAGTTTTTTGGCCAATTTTACTGGAAATCACGGCACACAATACCCAGTTTAGCTGGGCACGGTAGATTCTGTTCGTGACGCCAATTCGTGTCGCCCAGGAGACCGGGGTACCCAGCACCGGACCGGGGGTCTATTTCTTGAGGGGATGTCACGGGTGGCTCGATCCGGGCTGTGGTCTCAGGCGATGCACAGTGCAATGGGGGGTATTTACAGGGGATAAATAAAAGTTTATAAGAGTTTTTCGTGATGCCACCCGGAATAAATGTGGCTATTTATGGCCACCGCTGCCAGTAGCTGGCCGGGGATGATGATGTGGGGCAGCTGAGGTGGAAAGCCCTTTCCGGGTAGGGCTGTGGGTCCCAGGCAGGTGAGGTAAAAGTCAATGGTGGTTTTAGATAATGGTATTGTGAGGAGACTTTAGGGGCGCAGACACTTACTTGATCAGCAATAGTTTTTTTCAGCTTCGATGGTCCCAATCCTGGATAGGTGGCTACTGCCCAAATGAGAGACTGAGGCACAGGCGACGTTTAACCGGTTTACTTCAACAAAAAACTGCATAACAACAAGTCCCGTCACCGGAGTCTGTATAAGGAGGACTAAGTTACTCTGCCCTGCCAGGTCCTTGGCCTCCTTCTTTGCGCTGTCTGTGTGTGGCCCTGCTGCTGTTTGTGAACAGGCTGCCAGCCCAAACTGTCCCTCCTGGGTCCTAATTCAACAGGCAACTCGAGTCCTTTTCCCCTGCTTACCCCCTCTGGGAGTACCGCTGAACTCACTGGATGTTGCTGTGTCTGACCCTGGTGAAGCTTGAATCGCCTTCACTTCTCCTGGTTGCTGTATTGTGTGAAACTAATGCGGCCACGGATCCGGTGTCCGTATTTGCGGCTTTTCAGGGGTAGAGATTAATGGCTACCTGGTTCCTAAAATGTTCCTCTTCTCTGTCTCCTCTTCCTCAGACCAATGGCTTGGGCCTGGAAATTGTCAGTCTCTCCTAAGTACCTCAGAGCAATTTCTCTGTGACTGCTCCTTTGAGCGTCCTGGCTCCAACTGAAAAACTAAACTGTCAATTTTACCTCAGATCAGAATATCTCTAGGGGAGTCTCTTGAGCTCCCCCTTCTGGCCAGAGGTGGTAGTGCGGTGTCTGCTCTAGTGCTTGTATTGAGTAACTAATGATAGTTTTATTGTAGCTAATACCCCTAGGGGTGCCACATGAGCATGCTCAGTTAAAAAAAATGACATCCGTCGCCGGATTCTGTCATTTGTCTGATTACAACCAGTAATGTCCTACGCCCATGTGCTTCCATTCTACCAATCGACGGATTGCGAGGGATCCATCGCTGTCCATTTTTTCGACGTAGACAAAAAATGTTATTTTGTCTGACGGACAAACAATTTTCGACAAATCCGTCGAATGACGGATGAAACGTGAGGCCATCCGTCGCAATCTGTTGCTAATATAAGTCAATGAGAAAAAAGCTAATCCAGCGGCATCAGTTGCTGGATCCATTTTTTTGTCAGAAAAAAAACTGAAAGGGGCCTTAGTGAGCATGCTAATAGAATTAAGTGCTGTCGCTTCACTGAAATGCTCTAAAGTCATTAGATTACATGGTCCAGCCTAGCCAATCAAGGTGGATATCATAGCCTGTATAAAGTATGTGGGCTGGCCAAGTAATGCCATTTTATGCATGTGCTGCTTAGGGATAGGGCTTAGAGCATACCGCATACGGAAAGGATAAGGCTTAATGTGTTTGTTGTATATAACTGCGATGCAGATATACCCCATACAACATTGGTGTAAATCCACAGATTCAAATGATACTGTATACAGGGAACATCTATAGCTGTATAGTTATCAGAGCTCAATGTGACTATGAAAGAATAGATCTGTCATATATTGCAGGAACGGCACCTCAAAGGGGTTGTTCAGGCTTGAAGCTAAAGTCTGCAGTCATTCTATGTGACTGCAGACTTTTGAATCCTCACAGCATGCAGTGTGCGTCCTGTCAGGAATCAGATTCTCTGGTGCAAAAAGCAGGAGCAGGTGAGCACATGACTGCATACAATTGGTCATGTGTCAACTAGAAATTCACATCCTCACTCAGTGCAAGTGAATTGAGCTAGGTGGGACATGTCTAGTCTGAATGTGTCAACAATAAATTATTTTTATTTGGTGTTTCTAATTCCTGGAATTATATTTTATGTTTTGCAAAGTTTCAAATCCGTTAATGATACCTGTTTAACTAACTTTCAGAAACCTGTGAACTAAAGAGGATACTATATCATAAAAACTTAAGCAGGCTTTACACGCAGCGACATCGCTAGCATCGGCTAGCAATGTCAAGCGCGATAGCACCCGCCCCCGTCGTACGTGCAATATTGTGTGATCGCTGCCGTAGTGAATGTTATCGCTACGGCAGCGTCACACGCACAGCGGCGTCGCTCTGGCCGCCGATCCACCTCCTTTCTAAGGGGGCGGGTCATGCGGAGTCACAGCGACGTCAAACGGCAGCCATCCAATAGCAGAAGAGGGGCGGAGATGAGCGGCCGTAACAGGCCGCCCACCTCCTTCCTTCCTCATTGCCGGTGGACGGAGGTAAGGAGATGTTCATCTCTCTTGCCGTGTCACACACAGCAATGTGTGCTGCCGCAGGAACGAGGAACAACATCGCTAATAAACAGGCAACGATATTTGGTCTTAGGACGACCTCCCCAAAACCAAGGATTTTTGCCTGTTTTGCGATCGTTTAAGATCGCTTGTACGTGTCACACGCTGCGATGTCGCTAAGGACGCTGGATGTGTGTCACTAACGACGTGACCCCGACGATAAATCATTAGCGATATCGCAGCGTGTAAAGCCCCCTTTACTGTTGATCTTTTGGTAGAGATGAACAATCAGAATCTGTTCTCAGATGTCACGGGGCCGGAGAAGATTTAGAAAACCATTCCATTGCAAAGCTGTGGTGCAGGCTCTGTGAGCCAAGGTAGTAATGGCACTATGAGTCTTGGCTAATATTGTAGTAGAAATAAGAGGGGGTGGTAACGTGCACTATTCATTTTACACACTGAAGCAGCTGTCATGTCATGAGGATGATTCAGTGGTGAACAAAACCTGTAAACCATAGAACCAAAAGAAGTGAGAAGTTGAAGTAATCAGAGTATGCAGTTGCCAGAATTGGTGATACACTGCCAAGGTGATGTGTCAAAAAGATCCCCTGGGCCAAATAAAATGTTCTGCTGTCTACTCTGGAATTGTTTGTTTTTCTTCTTTTTTTGGTCCTGAAGAAGAGGTCTTGAACCTTGAAACACGTTGACCTATGGAATAAAATATTTATTACTAAATCAACAATTATTTTCATTCTTTCTGGCAATAGCGTTACATTAACCCCTTCTCCTCTCCAGCGTTGAAGATTTACTATGGAATAGGTGAGATCTCACATTCTGTAGGTAGAGGAGGCTTTACAACAATAGAAAGGTCTGATCACAATGGTGGTGAGTCATGCATGCGGGCTACTTGTGTGAGGGAGTCCTTTTACACTTTGCCGTCAGATGAATCTTTGGCATTCTGTAGGATCTGCAATAGGGGTTAAAACACAGATAGCTTGGCTCGTACAGTGTATCTACAGCTCTCCATCAGCAATAGAACTGAATTCCCCTGCACATTTGGCAAAGTCAAATCGGCCATGAATCTAAACAAAACTCAACTTGTCCTTCTGCCCCTTCTCATCACGCTCGTCTTTCTATCAGCCAAGCTGCACTCATAAAACAGGACTTGTCGACAAGTCAAACGTTGCAAGCTTTTTCTTATCTTATTATTCCTGCTTCTTCTCTTAGTATTCTGCTCAGATCCTTTATAAGTAATACCTATATGGTGTCATCCTCACAGCTTTCATCACTGTTATCCTGCTGTATTGTATGTTGCATTGAGTACACCATGCCCTGATTGGAGTCCATTGGGAGCCGGTGCAAAATTATGACCTGTATATTCACCAAGTGTATGGGCTGTTGTAGCGTTTCAGATCTTATTAAGACGTATATGTTTGCCCTCTCATGTAGTAAGGTCCCCTATCCTGAAATAATGTCTCCAATCCTGGCCCTTTCTGTAATAATGTCATCCATCCTGGGTCCCCTTCCTTTAATAATGTCACCCATCCTGTGATCCATTCCTATAATAATTCCATCCATCCTGGGCCCTTCCTGTAATAATGTTCTGGGCCTCTTTCAGGTAAAATGTCTTCCACCCTGGGAATTTTCCTGCTATAAAGTTGCCCATGCTGGACCTCTTCAAGTAATAATGTCTCCCATTCTGATGTACTGTATGCATCATGGGCCCATCCCTGGTTAATGTCACTCATGCAATACTTCATCCAGTAATATATGTCTCCTATCCTGTGCCCCTTACAGTAATATATGTCTTTCATCCTAGTACAATGTGCCTCATTATGGGCCCCTTCCTGGTACAATGTTTCCTTTCCTTGTGAAATGTCCTCCATCCTGAGCCCCTCCCAGATATAATGTCCCCGTTTTTGGCCCCTTCCAGTACTATATGTCCCCCATACTGGTATAATGTGTTCCATCCTGGGATTTTTCCAGTAATAATGTCCCTATTCTGCAACTTTTCTCCACCAAATATAAAAAATAATTCTATTTACCTTCATCTTCTCCCATGACGTGAGGCATCCTCTTCCATAGCTGGCGCAGAAGTTGGAAGCTTACTTCAGCGTACAAGGGATGTGCAGCACATGATATTCTTGCTAGGTACCATCATTGACTTGTAAGGTGACATCAGCTGCCAGCCTCTGATTAGCTCATGAAAGATAATTGCAGTGATGTGGCTGGTCTCTCTACCATAATACATTTCAGCTGAATGTGCATCCTCTGATGAGATTCTGTGACGATAGGAGGAAGAGGGAGCAGTTATAGTCAGAGCCCCTCCTACCTCTTCTATCTACATAGAATTTCACCAGTACCAACTGCCAACTCCTCACTGTTAAGAAAGTCTGTCCTCACTGAATACAGATTTTAGCTCAGAATTGAGAATTTTGATGTTGACTGATCAATTCTGGCAGAGAAAGAAGCAAATGTGTCCGATAAGATCTATTACAAAGTTGTTGATTTTCATGTGTACTATTGACTCATAAAATGAAAATTAAAACAATGGTTACACTTTAACCCCTTCACCCGCAGACTGTTTTTTACCTTCTTGACAAGGCTAATTTTTTCAATTTTGACCAGTGTCAGTTTGTGGTAATAACACTGGAACACTTCAATATATATATACCCTTTTCCCTTGTAAAACTCCATGAAATTAATGGCATAATAATAATAATAATAATATATTCCTGTGACTCTGATATCACATTTCTTGACATATTGTTCTTCATGTAAGTCATACATTTAGGTAATTTTTTTATGTTTAAAAATATCAGAATTTTGTTGAAAATTTTGAAAATGTTACAATTTTCAAACTTTTAATTTTAATGCCCTTAAACCAGATAGTTATATCACACAAAATAGTTGAGAAATAGATTTTAGCACAAGTAGTTACAAGAGTTAAGAGTTAGAAGAGTTAAAAGTTTATGAGCAATTTCTCATTTTTCAAACAGAATTTACAACAAAATTTTTATGGACCACATCCCATTTGAATTGACATTGAAGAGCCCACAAATTTAAAAACTGCACCACAGGAATTAAAGCAATATGGAAGGAAAAAAATTAAAATTTAACTTTTTACCATAAAAATGTTACTTTAGCCCCACAGATAGCATTTTCACAAGAGTAACAGGAAAAAATTGATAACTGAATTTGTATAACAATTTGCCCTGAGCTCACTGATAACTAATATATGGGGGGAAACTACTGTTAGCGTGCACAGCAGGGCTTGGAAGGGAAGAAGCGCCATTTGACTTTTGTTGCACAAAATAGACTGGAAAAGATAGCGGACGCCATGTTACATTTGTAGAGCTCCTAATGTGCCTAAACAGTGTAAACCTCTTACAAATGACCCCATTTTGGAAACTATACAACTCAAGGAATTTATCTAGATGTGTCATGATCCCCTTGAATCTGAAGTGAAAATAACAAATCACATTTTTTTCCACAAAAATGTTCTTTAGGCCATTTTTTTTTATTTTCACAAGGGTAACAGAAGAAAGCGAAGAGTACATTTTTTTTCGCCATTTCTCATGAGTAGAATAAAACCATATACAGTTGAAACCAGACGTTTACATACACTACCTAAAAAGACACATCTTCATGTTTTTCTTGCTATTTGACATGAAATCAGAATAAACCTTTCCTGTTTTAGGTCAATCAGGAAACAAAATTATTTATATTTGCCAAATGCCAGAATAATGAGAGAGAGAAAATGTTTTAAAGCATTTTTATTACTTTCTGCAAAGTCAAAAGTTTACATATATTTCATTAGTATTTGGTACCATTGCCCTTAAACTGTATGACTTGGGTGAAATGTTTTGGATCTCCTTCCACAAGCTTCTCACAATAGTTGTAGGAATTTGGGCCCATTCCTTCTGACAAAACTGGTGTAACTGAGCCATGTTTGTAAGTTGTCTTGCTCGAACCTGCCTTTTCAGCATTGCAAATAATTTTTTAATAGGACTAAGATCAGGACTTTCTAATGGCCACTCAAACAAGAAATCTGTGGAGAAAAAGCACATATAGGGTCTTACCCCAGTATATAAGGGGTGGGAGGAGGGTGAAACTACTCACCAGATATCGTTGTGAAAGTCACAACAACTGTAGTCGCATGTAGAATCTGATCAAAGGCTGCAGCCACCCGAAAAGGCAGATAACAGAGAGCAAGAGAGAGGGGTGTTTAATACTGCGCCAAAAGATCACTGGAACAGATGTTTAGTAAACATCTGTTCCAGTGATCTTTTGGCGCAGTATTAAACACCCCTCTCTTTTGCTCTCTGTTAATGGCCACTCAAAACATTGCCTTTGTTATCCTTAAGCCACTTTGCAACTAGTTTGGAAGCATGCTTCAGGTCACTGTCCATTTGCAAGACCTATTTCCGCCCAAGCTTTAAGTTCCTAGCTGAAGTCTTGAGATGTTGCTTCAGTACTGCCACATAATCTTCTTTCCTCATGATGCCATCTAATTTGTGAAGTGCAGCAGTCACTTCTGCAGCAAAACAACCCCACAACATGATGCTGCCACTACCATGTTTCACAGTTTGGATGGTGTTCTTAGGCTTCAAAGCTTCTCCCTTTTTCCTCCAAAAGTAAAGATGGTCAATTTTAGTTTTGTCAGACCACAGGTCATGTCTCCAAAAAAGTTTATGTTTCTTTTGGAGTAATGGCTTCTTCTTGGCAGAGTGGCCTTATAACCCATGTTGATAAAGTACTCGTTTCACTATGAATAATGACACAACCTTACCAACTTTCATCAGCATCTTCATAAGCTTTTTGCTTTAGTTCTTGGGTTGATATGCATATGTCTGACCAAAACGCATTCATCTCTGGTTCACAGAACTGTCTCCTTCCTGAGCAATATAATAGCTGGACATTCCCATCTTTTTTGCACTTGCATATAATTGTTTGTACAGATGAACAAGGCACCTTCAGGTATCTGGAAATTGCACCCAAGGATGAACTAGATTTGTGCAAGTCTACAATTCTTTTCCTGAGATTTTGGATGATTTATTTTGACTTTTTCATGATGCTACACAATTATGCAGTGTGTGTCAGTTGTGTATTAAAATACATCCACAAGTGTGTCTCTCATTAACTCAGATGTTGCCAATAAACCTATCCCAACCTTCCAAAGACATAACATGATCATATAAGCTGTCCCAGATTGTTTAAATGCATAGTATTCTTAGTGTATGTAAGCTTTCTAATTTGCAGAAAGTAATAAAAATGCTTTAAGATATTCTCTCTCTCTCATTATTCTGGCGTTTCACAAATATAAATAATTTTGGGAACTAATTGACCTAAAATGGAAAAGGTTTATTCTCATTTCAAGTCAGATAGTGAGAAAAACATGCAGATGTGTCTATTTAGATAGTGTATGTAAATTTCTGGTTTCAACTATATGTGGTGGAAAACTACTATTTGGGCACATGACAGGGCTCGAAAAGGAAGGAGCACAATTTGACTTTTGGAATGCAAAATGGGTTGGAATAGATAGCGGATGCCATGTTTTGTTTGCAGAGCTCCTGATCTAACTAAACTGTGGATACTCCCATGAATGACCCCATTTTATAAATTAGACCCCTCAAGGAATTTATTTAGAGGTATGGTGAATAGAGATGAGTGCACCTCTTCGATTAAGGCTCAATTTTGGTATGAGCCTTAAATAAATTACCAGGCTGTATCTCGCAAAATTGCAATGTATTGTAATTCAACGCTATATATACTATATTACTATTATTGCATTGTTTTTATAGTGTAAATCAATGATGGACTACATTATGTAAAATGGAGCATGCTTTTGTGTTGCAATTCAAAACTGTCAGCTAATGAGAGACGCGTGTTGTCTGCTGAAGCCCTTTGAAAAGAAAACAAAATTTGTCAGTTAGGACAAGTGTGTTCGTGACCGTCAGCTGATAGATGTGAAGGGGGACATTGATTTGCCACAGGCAGGGGAAGAGGCAGTCAAAGAGAAAATGACAATGATGACAATGCTGGCAATGATGACAATTTTTGCAGTGGGATAATAATGATACAATGTAGCCCTCTGTCGTGCTGATAATCATGTCAATTTTCATTCTGCAACGCTTGTGGGAGGCCAGGTGTAATGGTAATATAAAGCAAAACTGAGTATTGGTTAGCCATGATATTAGACCCTCACTATTGAGGCAAAATGGGGGAATTTTTTCCAACTTAACAAAAAGAATACAAATGGGTTTATTATCAGGATTAGCTTTTTTTTATCAGCTATATGAAGCTTCTCTTGAGAAAATCCTTGGTGTTCACGTTACTGGTCAGCAGATCCCTTTGCAATCCATGCATGCATAACATTGGCACAAGCAGAGAAATATTAGGGCTGCAATATGTAGGAGCAGAACCTACATACATAAGACATTATGGACAAGATGTTTTATCTGCCATTGCAGCAACAAGGCACACTTCAGCAAATCCAATCGCAGCAGCTGAACAGCCAGATTCAATTATAAATGGACTCCGGCTTTCCATAGACAGATTTCATGGGCCTCATTCCCATGGACTTCCTGGTCAAAAAAGAGGACCAGTGGTAATAACTGTCACAGATTGCTATGGGCATAGTATAATTTCAAGCCTCCAGTGTCATGTCAAGGAAGATTTTCAGTGCCGCTGGTGGATTTTTAACTACAAAGCAGCCCAGCTTATCCATTATAATCATGGAAAATCTAACATTTGTCAAAATGAATTCGGTATGGATCAGTGCAGACTTTCATGCATCAATGTCTGCTGGAAATGATTAAATCAGCCATACCATTTGTTTGCCTGCCTGTTTTTTTGATGAGTGTGTTGAACACCATTTTGCTGCTAGCTAGTGCTGATTTTCCACACTTTTCCCTGTCCAATATTTCACCTATACTGTGGTACTGTTGCTGGTCCTAAACTGCCACAATTGCCCTTGCCTGCCTGTCCTACCTTTCTAGTGTGCTACTTCTGCTGTGTCAACTGCACAGCCTTAGCAGGCACACATATCCTGGCTCACCACTATATTTCATTGTGCTAAACTGTATTGCTGCTGCCAGTTGCTGGCCCCAAAATACAACACAACTCCTTCCATACCCTTTCCTAACTCTCTACCATGTTGCCCCTGTCAGTGCCACTTCACAACAAAGCTAGCCACAGCTCTCCTTGCAGCCCATTGTGTTTCACAGTGTTAGGCCTCTTTCACATGTCTATGATTCTGGTACGTATTTGCTAGTTTTTATACGTACCAGAATCACGGACATACAGTACGCGGACCCATTAAAATCAATGGATATGCGCACACATTAGTGAGTTTTCACTAACCGTGTCTCCATGAGGCTTACATGCGTGTCCGTGTGCTCCACACAGAGACATGTCCATTTTTTTCTGGGATCACTGATGTCCCACAGACCACACTAAGGTGTGACACATGAAACACGTACCAGAAAAACACGTATATTGAAAATAAAATAATTTTTATACTCACCTTTTCTAGCGATGCTGTCTCCAGCCTCTGCTTCCTGCCCAGCTAATTACTGCCATGCATATTCATTTATGCGTGGCATAGCCAACTCAGCAGTAGCTGCAGAGGTGACACAGCAGTGTCCGGACACAGCATCCGGGAGACTTCAGCACCACGGACAGCAGGAGCGGGGACAGGTGAGTTTATCTCCATGTGCAACCACGGATCACGGAGCTCGGATCACGGATTGCACATGGACAACCCACGTGTGTTGAGAATTATGGCACACGGAGGGAGATATGCATTTTTTAAACATCAGTGAAAAACATCTGTGTTTTTCACTGACGTGTGAAACAGGCCTTAAACAGTATTTCTGCCAGGCTGCTGTTGCGGACACTAAACTGCACCACATAACTTTTGCCTGCCCCAACATAGCTCTTTAATGTGCTGCTCCTGTAACAGCCACCACACAGCTATGCCAGACACAGATATCCTCTGTGTTTTTTTGTGCCAGACAGTACTGATGTTTTTGAAAAATGTACTCCCTTGATGGTACACAAACATGAAAAATTAAAATAGGGCTATTTTTTGAAACGGCTTGATGAAAACAAGCTATAGCTTTTTCACTTATCTTCAAATTTTTTTTTTTGTTGAGTATATCAAATCATGTGTAATTGACTAATTATTTTGTGATTAGCCACCTACTGTGGACCCCAAAAAAAGGGGTACACTTGTAGTTGAGAAAGTTTGCCTCTCTGAAAGAGGGATATATTTTGGTGGACGAGTGGCGAGTTACCTTTTTTAATTGCCTAATTATTTTGTCATTAGCATACCAATGGTGGACCCCAAACAGGGATAATTTTTCACTACTAGTTGAGAAACAATAACTTTACATTGCAAATACTACACTTATTTTTGTCTACAGAAAAAAATGAACAATTAATGCGCAGCTTGATCAAAAACCTTTGAAATTGAATAATCATTTTGTGGTTTGCTATCCAAATGTTGTTGGTCAAAAGAATTGATAATTTATAACTCCTAATTGTCGGGACATTACTTCTTCATATTCAAAACAGAACACCTGTTTTGTCTCCCTATTTACAGTATAATTTGTGGATGACTTGTGAAAAAGCTTAATCATTTAGAAATTTCTAAGCTCTTGAAACTCCCCAAACAGTGATAACTTTAGGACCCAACTGTGTGAAAATTCCATGGTTCCTCCATTTGCCATATCTGTCTGTAAACAGCAAGCCATTCAACTGCCCCAAAAGGATAATTTTTGAATAATTCATTTAATGTACAGTATCTTTCGGACTATAAGATGCACCGTAAAAAGAGACACAGTAGGAAAAAAAAAATAATTTTCAATGTTAAAATGGCGGTATGTCTTGTAGCCTTATAGTCTGTCTTACATGCCGAATGTAGCTTACGGTGGTGGGGACGCATGTTCACAGGAAGCTGGTAGCAGCAAGAGCGGAGTGATGCTGGGAGGAGGGGTTGTTGTGGCAGCGCGAGGCAGACAGCATTGATCTTCTGGTGATGGATGTGATGGACTTCAGGAAAATGGCACTGGAGGTGGTGCATGACCTTGTGAAGAAAAATGGCACATGCCTTGTGCCACCAGTACACCCCTTCTCCCAGCCCAGGGCCCGCAGCATCAACCCATTCATGCCATTTGCTGCCTGCAGTACTGTCTCTGCCTTCTGTGATCCCACTCCACTGCCCCTGTACCTCCCGGTAAGTTACATTTGGCTTATAAGATGTACTTCCATTTTCCAAATTTGGAAGAAAAAGTGTATCCAGTAATTTGAAAAATACAGTAATTAGCCTCCAAAATATGATACTACTCTGTATGGATAAATAGGCTTCTGGTTACCACAGCTTACCATAATTCTTCCTAAATCAGGTTAAGGTCACTGGGACATTAAAAAGTCTGTGCTTGGATTGCAGAACTGACAACATTCTACATGAACTCCAAAGGAAACTCATACTAGTTTACACATACAGTATTTCCCAGGCAATTTGATGCTATTTATTTATGCTATTTGATGCACGTTCATTCATGCAAATTAAAACTTCTCTGGAAAATTCAGCAAGGCCAGCAAATGTGAATGTTAACAGGTCTGCTCATCTTTAGTCAGCACATCTTTAACACGGCATGAGATCATGCATGCAATGAATTGATTTATATTCTGTTGGGTTAATATGGAAAAAAAACAACTCTGCATGGATCTATGAGATCGGAGGCATTTGAATGTGTATCATGGTTTCATGTACTCCTGTGCTAGAGCTCTGTGGTATTACTGAAACAAATAGTTATAATATATTGTCAGGATATATAGAAAAAGTTAGATATTGATCATGTATAGCCATTTAGTGATTTATTTTTTTCCCTTCTGACATAACATCTTTCCTTTAAGTTAAAATGTGTGTATTCTTCTAAGTTAAAAAAAATGTACTCAGTGCTGGAGTGGGTCAAAAAAAGTAACCCTTTCTCACAAACCCCAACAACCAACTGACAATAATCCCCCATTCATCAAGGAGCAATGCAGAGATCAGCAAATTTTAATTTACTTGATCATGTCCCTCACCAATGCCTTAAAATAGATGTGTCAAGTTTGGTGTCACGATTCTTCTGTGCAGGTTCTTGCACATAGGTGATTCTCTGCTGCCCCTTCCTGAATTACAGAGCCGGCAGTGACATTATTCCTCTGTGCAGAGCATCTTGCATTTGGATATTGTAAGGTCCTGGTGGTGGAAACGCTGGGCCGTGCACCGGACTCCTCCAGCTGAGCAACTCGGAGCTAACCCCTATACAGGGACTGTCCGGTCACCCCGTCAGAGGGCCTTGATGCACGGTAGCCGAAGCACTAGCTGTGTGGGCACAGTCCATTCCAGAAGGAGGAAGGAAGATGTCCCTGAGGTCACAAGGGTCCAGATGGTAGTCCCAACAACAAGGCTCAGGTTCCGGTGCCGGGTGCAGATGACAGGTGGAACCGGATTCAGCTGGACGAGAGGACGGAGGTCACCACGTGGCGTTGGGGATCGGAGCCTGGTCCGGACTGAAGAAGATGGTGGTCACCTCAGCCGACAGCTCCCGACAGGAG
The DNA here is from genome assembly GCF_048569485.1 of Anomaloglossus baeobatrachus. Lineage (NCBI taxonomy): Eukaryota > Metazoa > Chordata > Amphibia > Anura > Aromobatidae > Anomaloglossus > Anomaloglossus baeobatrachus. The sequence goes on from NC_134353.1 coordinate 147,029,985, forward strand.
TTACGTAGCAGTCGTGGTTAGGACCGGGTGGCGTGGCAGGACGGGCTCTGCGAGACAAAAAAGGGTTAAAACCAGACACGGCAAAGGGGGACCTAAACTCCTAGCTTACTAAACACTTAGAACAAGCCCCGCCCACCCGGAAGAAGAATCCTTTTATACCCTGTACCTGCAAGCTAATATCCTGTTTCTGGACGCTGGCCCTTTAAGAAAGGGTCAATGACCGCGTGCGCGCCCTAACTCGCATGCGCGAGGCCTGAGTGCCTGAGACCAGGGAAGGAAGCGGCGCCGCCCAGGGACCGGGGATCGCAGCACGGAAACCGAGGGAGCGCAGCACGGGGACCGGGGAGCGCAGCACGGCGACCGGGGAGCGTGACAGTACCCCCTCCCCCATGACCCCCTCCCCACAACCAGGACAGGAAGGCACAAATCAGGGGAGTGCCAACATTCTCCCGAGGTTCCCAGGACCGGTCCTCGGGACCATAACCTGCCCAGTCCACCAGGAAGAACTGCTGGCCCCGCACGGTCTTCATGGCCACGATATCCCTTACCGCATACACGTCATCGCCAGCAATAGGAGGAGGAGCCATAGAGGCGTCATTGGAGAGGGAACTAAGAACCACCGGCTTGAGTAAGGAGACATGAAAGGAGTTGGGTATCCGCATCGTGGCCGGGAGCTGCAGTTTGTAGGAGACCTCATTAATCTTGCCGAGAATCTTGAACGGCCCGATGTATCGAGGACCCAACTTGTACGAAGGCAGCTTCAATTGGATGTATTTGGAAGCCAGCCAGACCAGATCGCCAGGAGAGAAGTACGGTGGGTCCAGGCGACTCTTGTCGGCGTGTCTCTTCATCCGCAGGGAGGCGCGTTCAAGAGAGGCCTTAACAGTGTTCCATATGGCAGAGAAGTCCCGGGTCAGGGCATCAGCAGTGGGGACATCAGAAGCCGCGGACACTGGTAAAGGAACGGAAGGCTGAAGTCCGTAAACAACATGGAAAGGAGAGCTGGAAGTGGACTCGCTGACGTGATGGTTGTAGGAGAATTCAGCCCAGGGAAGAAGCGTGGATCAATCGTCATGGTGGGCATTGACGTAGTGGCGAAGGAATGAAGTCAGGATCTGATTGACTCATTCCACTTGGCCATTTGACTGAGGATGGTAGGCTGAAGAAAAGTCCAGAGTCACTCCCAGATGCTTGCAGAGGGCCCTCCAGAAACGTGAGGTAAACTGGGTTCCCCTGTCAGACACAATGTGTGCGGGAAAGCCATGTAACCGGAAGACGTGTTATATGAAGGCGTCAGCGAGCTCCGGAGCGGAGGGTAGTCCGACCATGGGAATGAAATGAGCCATTTTAGAGAAGCGGTCCACCACGACCCATATGACCGTATGTCCGAAGGACAAGGGCAAGTCTGTTATGAAGTCCATGGCAATGTGTCGCCACGGTACGGAGGGAATCGGCAAAGGCAGAAGACGGCTATACGGAAGGTGCTTGGGCGTTTTGTTCTGGGCACAGGATGGACAGGCTGAGATGAAGGAGACGACATCCTCGCGAAGAGATAGCCACCAATAGTGACGGGTAATCGTACTCCACGTCTTCTTCTCGCCAGCATGGCCGGCTGTTTTCGAGGCATGACCCCAGTGTAAGACTCTCTGCCTGTCGGTCTCCGAGACATAGGTCTTCCCAGGAGGTATCTGAGTCTGGGTGACAGGAGCCACCGGAATTACCTTGCTGGGACAAATGATGGGCTGGATCGCCTCCTCTTCCTGCTCAACTGGCACAAAGGACCTGGAAAAGGCATCTATTCGCACGTTCTTATCCGCAGGCCGGAAATGGAGTTGGAAATCGAACCGGGCAAAGAACAAGGACCATCGGGCTTGTCGTGGGTTCATTCTTTGAGCTGATCGCAGGTATTCCAAGTTCTTTTGATCCGTGTAAATGATCAACATGGTATACTGCACCCTCCAGGAGGTAACGCCATTCCTCCAGTGCCAGTTTGACGGCCAGTAGTTCTCGATCACTGATGGTGTAGTTGTGCTCAGGTGCCGAGAAGCTCTTGGAGAAGAATCCGCAAGTGACCATTCTCCCGGTGGCGATCTTCTGCATGAATACCTCCCCCGCCCCTGAGGAGGAGGCATCTACCTCCAAGGTGAACTGTTGGTTCAACTCTGGACGATGGAGAACTGGAGAGGAAGCAAAGGCCTGCTTCAGGGTGTGGAATGCGGTGTCAGCCGCCGGTGGCCAGTCCTTCGGGTTAGCCCCCTTCTTGGTCAAGGCCGAGAGTGGCGCCATCAGAGCAGAAAAGTGAGGGATAAACTGACGGTAGTAGTTGGCGAAACCGAGGAAGCGTTGTATAGCCTTCAGCCCGGAAGGAGGAGGCCAGTTGAGGATGGAAGAGACCTTCTCTGGGTCCATCTGCAGACCGATGTTGGAGATCACGTAACCCAGTAAGGGAAGTTATGACAGTTCGAACACGCATTTCTCGTACTTGGTGTACAGGCGGTTCTCTCTCAGTCTTTGTAGAACCAGCTGCACGTTTTCTCTGTGGGTCGGTAGGTCCGGAGAGAAGACCAGCATGTCGTCCAGATACACGACCACACAGACGTAGAGGAGATCCCTGAACACGTCGTTCACCAGTTCTTGGAAGACTGCCGGGGCGTTACACAGACCAAATGGCATCACGCAATACTCGTAGTGCCCATCACGAGTATTGAACGCGGTCTTCCATTCGTCCCCGGAGCGGATGCGAACCAGGTTGTAGGCACCGCGGAGATCCAACTTGGTGAACACACGGGCTCCTCTAAGCCGATCGAACAATTCGGTAATGAGCGGCAGAGGGTATTTATTTTTTACGATGATCTGGTTAAGTCCACGGTAGTCAATACAGGGACACAGGTCACCTTCTTTTTTCTTAAGGAAGAAAAAGCCTGCGCCAGCAGGAGACGAGGATCTCCGAATGAATCCCCCAGCCAGATTCTTGGTGATGTAGGTGGACATGGCCCGTGTTTCAGCAGGGGACAAGGGATATATCCGTCCCCTAGGAGGCGTGGTCCCTGGCAGCAGGTCGATGGCACAGTCGTAGGGACGATGTGGCGGAAGCACCTCCGACTCCTTTTTGTCAAACACGTCCGCAAAGGACCAATAGGCGGAAGGCAGTCCAGGTAGAGACTCCGGGGCCGGAGGTCGTCGGATGGGCTGTATGGACTTCAGACACTTCTCGTGACAGAACGGGCCCCATCGGGTGATTTCTCCAATACACCAGCTGACCGATGGTTCATGTGCCCGCAACCAGGGGAGACCCAGCAGGATCTGATGGGACATGCGAGGAAGAACATAGAGAGTGATTTTCTCGGTGTGCAGGGCACCGATGCGGAGTTCCACAGGCTGGGTGCTGAATGAGATGGTGTCCAAGAGGGGTCTTCCATCCACCGAAGCAATCACGAGGGGTTTGTCTAGTGGAGTAACTGGCACTTGGTATTTGTCCACCGTAGCCTGCTGGATGAAATTGCCTGCAGCCCCAGAGTCGAGATATGCTTCTGCCATGAACTGGGACTCCTCTGTTGTCACCTGAACAGTCCATGTAATAGGATCTGAGAGAGTCCCAGTACCTAGGGTGGCCTCTCCTACCAACCCTAGGCTTTGGAGTTTCTCGGCCTCTCTGGACAGGACCGTAGCAGGTGGGTGCCATCTCCGCAGTAGAGGCAGAGGCCCTTGGCGAGCCGTTCTGCTCGGCGTTGCTCAGACTGCCTCAGACGGTCGATTTGCGTAGGCTCGTGGACGGGAAGACCAGATGATGCCACCTGGGGGGCGGCGGATTTCAACGGAGGAGAGGAGTGCCGTACTGGACGTCTCTCACGGGACAGTTCTTTGGATCGTTCCTGAAAGCGGAGGTCCACTCAGGTTGCTAGAGCAATCAGGGCATCCAAGGTGGAGGGCATATCGCGGCTGGCCAGCTCGTCCTTGATACGACCCTATAGTGCTTCCCAGAAAGCGGCCGTTAAAGCCTCATTATTCCATCCTAATTCTGAGGCCAAGGTGCAGAAGCGGATGGCATACTGGCCCACCGTCAAGGTCCCCTGATGTAACCTGAGGAGGGATGAGGCGGATGCGGCGGCGCGTCCGGGTTCATCAAATGTGGTCCGAAAAGCTTGCAGGAAGTCCTGGATGTTGGTGGTTACCGGGTCCTCCTGTTCCCACAAGGGATTCATCCAGGCCAGTGCTTCAACCTCTAGATGGGACATCATAAACGCAACCTTGGCTTGGTCCGAGGCAAAAAGATGCGGAAGAAGCTTGAATTGTAGGGAGCACTGATTCACAAATCCCCTGCAAGCCTTAGGATCCCCAGCATACCGGGGCGGAGATGCCAACCGGAGTTAAGAGGTCTCCGAGGAAGCTGCCATGGGAGCTGCGGACGTGGACTCAGAAGCCAGGGACGTTGCTGTCGCTTGTAGCGTATTCAGGCGGGTGTCCACCGACGTCATAAAAGCCAGCATGCGGGATTGGGTTTCGCGTTGACATCCCAGTTCCTGCTGTAATCCGGCCAGCTGGGACGCCAGTGCTTCGGCGGGATCCATGGCCTGTTCTAGCTGTAATGTCCTGGTGGTGGAAACGCTGGGCCGTGCACCGGACTCCTCCAGCGGAGCAACTCGGAGCTAACCCCTATACAGGGACTGTCCGGTCACCCCGTCAGAGGGTCTTGATGCACGGTAGCCGAAGCACTAGCTGTGTGGGCACAGTCCGTTCTGGAAGGAGGAAGGAAGATGTCCCTGAGGTCACAAGGGTCCAGATGGTAGTCCCAACAACAAGGCTCTGGTTCCGGTGCCGGGTGCATATGACAGGTGGAACCGGATTCAGCTGGACAAGAGGACGGAGGTCACAACATGGCGTTGGGTATCGGAGCCGGGCCCGGACTGAAGAAGATGGTGGTCACCTCAGCCGACAGCTCCCGACAGGAGTTACGCAGCAGTCGTAGTTAGGACCGGATGGCGTGGCAGGACGGGCTCTGCGAGACAGAAAAGGGTTAATACCGGACAAGACAAAGGGGACCTGAACTCCTAGCTTACTAAACACGTAGAACAGGCCCCGCCCACCCGGAAGAAGAATCCCTTTATACCCTGTACCTGCAAGCTAATATCCTGTTTCTGGACGCTGGCCCTTTAAGAAATGCGTGAGGCCTGAGTGCCTGAGACCAGGGAAGGAAGCGGCGCCGCCCAGGGACCGGGGATCGCGGCACGGGGACCGGGGAGCGCAGCACGGGGACCGGGAAGCGTGACAGATATGCTCTGCTGTGTTTCTTGAGCACTACCTAACAGGTTGTTTGACAGCACAGGATTCCATGTAGGTTCTGGGAGGTGCTTTTACTCAGATGTTCCACCTTCCTGGTAATTGTTCTGTGTCATTACTGAGCATGTGTCACGGGCGGTGGCGCAGACCATGGCCAGTGGGGAGCTACTTGAGACTCTAGGATCCGGGATCGTGGCTGTGGATTGAGTGGCAGCCGGATCCAGGGCTTTTGCAGCAGCCCGTCGCCCACAACAATATAAAGGGGGTATTTACAGGGGAAGAGTTTGTCAGTGATGCCACCCGTGGGTTGCGGTGATTTGTTGGTGACACCGCCGCTGCCTTTGTATGGGATGCCTGGGGCTGATGGAGCGGGGCAGCAAGATGGTATCCCCTCCATGGGTAGGAGAGGTGTTGTCCCGGGGCCCTAGTGGAGTGCAGTGCTGGGGCGCCGTCTGCAGGCTGGACTGGATGACACCGGTGTACTCACTGTTGTTGAATAAACCACACAAAGTCCAAGTAGTAAACCAAATGCCAGATACCAGTAGCCTCCGGAGGGGTGTGCTCGGGTCCCACACACCGGTTGACAGGACAGGGGCCCTTCCTCCTGCACTTCTGTGTTTTTGTGTTGTGTGTTGACTAGTCTGCATGAAACGGGAAAAGTCCGCTCCCGGTGTCTTTGCTGTGGGAGCTGTTTCCCGTGAGATCTGACCCTTGGGATTTTTGCAGGCACTTGCAGACGCGCTATCCCCCGCGTTGGGCTTCTGTCTCCCTCTATCTGGGCTCACTGGTAGGACAAAACATGGAATCTTGTCCCCTGCTGGCTAATTGACAAACGGGCTTGAAGCTGTCCTCGCCCTAGGGTCCAGGCACCCCGACTGTGCACAGCCTCTGGACCGGATTCCCGCTGTCGGCACCGGCGGGCTACAACCCTGCCCCGGTCCACTTAAGGTCTCCCGCGACTGGATCTCCATCGCCTGTGGCCCTGCTCTGCATCTGCCACCTAGTCAGCTCAGGTAGTCTAGTAGTTTATGAGCTACAACCCACCTACTACCACTTCACTCCTCTCACTTCCTCTGCTAGACTCTTTCTGTTGTGTTCCCTCCCCTGACACTAGGTGGGCATCACCATCTTCCTGGCCCCATCCACTGGTGTGTCCCTATTGTACTGGGGGAATGACTAGGCTTTGTGGCTGGTATTGTACCTGTGTGTGGGTTTGTGTTGGTAGGACAAGGAGGAGGGGATCCTGCATCTTAAGGATGGATTCAGTCTCCTGTGAAAACTTGGTTTTGCCAGGGCATCACACATGCTCTCCCAAAACCTTGCTAGTCATACTCTCTGGTACTGCAGTTGTGCTCTTGGCTTGTTTTTGTGCTTGTGTTCTGATCTAAGTTTCTTGACCCCAGACCGTTGTTTGAATTCTCTCAGCCCACTCCCTGTTTTTGTCGTTACCTTCTGGCTTCTGACCTCGGACCATTACCTGACTGGTCCCAGTCTGCTCCCTGAATCTAATACACACTCTCCTGGAATTCTGACCCACGGCATGTGACTTGACTGTGTTTCTGCTTACTCACTGTGTCCTGTCGTGTCCTCCTGTTTCCTGACCCTGGCTTGTCTGACTACCCTTCCGTCTATAATATACGTAAGTGTTGACTAGCATCACATTTGTATTTGTGCTCTGTCCATGGGATAGGGAACAACAACCCAATCACCTGAGGTCCAACCTCTGGGACCCTCCGATCTCGAGAACTGGACCTCTGTGGTCCAATATGAATGGCAGAAAAAACACACCTGGAGCTGGGAGAGTTGGGAACAGGAGTGAGTGAACAAGGATAGTGAAAGTAATCCAGCTCAGCCGTGGCAGCAACCGGCATGGAAGGATCAAACACTCTGAATTGTGGAAAGTCTTTAAAGAAAAAAAGAGATCCAGCTACCGGAATATGGTAAAACTATTCTTTGAAACTTTGTTTCATTAAAACCATGGATTTTTCCAACACATAACACCATAATATGTGGAGCCAGGGAGCCCAATTGGCCGATTCCTGGGCTCCCTGGCTCTACATTTTATGGTGTTATGTATTGAAAAAATCTGTGGTTTTAATGGAATAAAGTTTCAAAGAATTGTTTTACCATATTCCGGAAGCTGGATCCCTTTTTCTCTTTGCAGGAGTGACGGGCCTACTATAATCTGAAGAATCAGGAATCTGAAAGAAAATATACATTACAAACATGGTTATTGTATCTATTCACCTTTTTTCATTGTTCTATTCCTTTGTAATCATGGCTTGAAAAGCAAGTCTGTACATCTCCAAGTGCTACCAACTGCTATCAACCTATATGATAAATGTTAAGAGCATGGTATAAATATGTATGCCATTTATATATAACATTTCCAGTGTACCAGATGCCCCAGAGGATACAATTTTCCTGAGTTTCTTTCATTTAAACTACACTTTCAATATGATAGTATTCGTGTAAGTATGTCTTCCTATGTAAATTAGGTGCATTTAATGAGCTTTATGTAGACTTTTCCTTGAGATTTTCTGCAGAAGAAATATTTTATACAACAAAAATAACCAGATATTTGTTTACTGTATACATGAATGCTGAATAAAGACATAAAGATCATGCATCCAGACAACTGTATAATACTTGCAGCACCTTAGCTTTCATATACTATGCAATGGAAACAGGCTTGGAAAATTCTTTATAACTTCTAGTATGCATGATACATTCCAAACAATATTGCTCCTTTAGTGGACTTCTGCTCGTATGTCCAAATTGCCAGCTTTCACTGCCCACACATTTGATCTAATGACCCAACTGGCACTCCAGCTGACAGGTTGGCAGAATGTTTTTAATACTTATGTTTTAGATTTGTTTGGAACAGGCTCTTTATGTGGTGTAGAAGGCTTCATGAAACATGTTTCTAGCATATGTAAAACTGCTAATTGCATTTATGGTTTTCCATGCGCATGAATGTTTATTTCCATCTTTGTAAAAACACAGTAAACTGTATTAAATTAAAGGCAAAACAAAAATATAAACCAGAATTATTAGACCTTTGTGTATCCTGTGCCATAATAAGAATGTTATGTGTATATTGGAAAGTATGCCTAAGGGTCCACTCCCACTGTACTGTATGCAAGGCAGTATTTATAACAACTTCTCTTGTAACAAGATAAAAATGTGAATATCCATAATAAATTTTTACACAAGTTGTTTGGTCTTCTGATAAAATTCTATGTGCCTAAAGACATGTGAGTCAGGATTCACACATGTTGCTGGTGAGAGCAGCTGGCAGGTGACCGGAATGTGATTGCATACTTCCAGATGCATTCTGACTAGATGTGCCTGGCTTATCTAAAAATGATTGAATTGAGAGAAGCTCATCTATCCAGTGAATCGTATAGTTGCAGTTATGTGGCTGACAATTCTCATCAGAAATACACACTGCAAAGCGCAATGTCAGGATTCAGAAGTCTACACTTAGGGCGGCGTCACACACTATGATATATCAGGCGATATGTCGTCGGGGTCACGGAGTCCGTGATGCACATCCGGCATCGTTAGACATATTGTAGCGTGTGACAGCTACGAACGACTGGGAACGAGCAAATATACTCACCTTATTGTTGCTCGTTTACACGTCGTTCATTTTCAAAATGTCGGTCCTCCTTCTGTGCTCCGGTTGTTCATCGTTCCCAAGGTAGCACAAATCGTTCCGTGTGACACCCCAGGAACGACGAACACAGCTTACTTGCGTCCCGCTAGCAATGCGGAAGGAAGGAGGTGGGCGGGATGTTACATCCCGCTCATCTCCGCCCCTCCGCTTCTATTGGCCGGATGCTGTGTGATGTTGCTGTGATGCCGAACATCCCTCCCCCTTCGGGAAGAGGATGTTCGCCACCCACAGCGACGTCGTCTGGGAGGTAAGTGCGTGTGACAGGGGGTTAACGACTTTGTGCGCCACGGGCAACTAATTGCCCGTGACGCACAAACAAAGGGGGCAGGTATGATCGCTCATGCGATTGCACGATAGATCGTACCGTGTGACATCGCCCTTACGCAAAGGGTCTGCACACATTCATCAGATGACCAGACAACACTTATAGGTCTTTTTCACTCGTCCGTGTTTAAACACGTACAAGGCACATGCACGAGTATGGTCATCTGTGTGCTATATATGTGCCTTCCGTGTGCCATCCATGTTTGTATACGTGTGACATCCGTGTGACTGGTACCGGTAAAAAACGCATGATACTGAAATGACTGTTTTTTTAATGTGTAAAAGATGGGCAAAGCCAGAAAAATTATAGGTAGAACAGATAAAATAGATAAAGAGATATAAAGAAAGAAAATAAGGAAGAACATAGAACGGATAGAATATCTCAATAGTTATAGACATAGCTAGCTTGGCCAGCTGTTTTGCAGCATTTTTATTTTTTTATTTAAAAAAATGATGTGGGGTCCCCTCTATTTTCCTAAAGCCAGTCAAAGTACAGTAGATAACTGGGGGCTGATATTATTAGGGTGGAAAGGACTATGGGTATTTGGTCCTTTCCAGCCTAACAATAGCAGCCTGCAGCCATCCTAGCAGTAGCACACCCATTAGATAAACCAATTCTGGTGCTGGACAGGCTCTTCCTATTGCCCTGGTGCGGTGGCAAACAGGGTAATATTTGTAGGGTTGATGCCAGCTCCAGCTAGCATCAAGCCCTGGTATTAGTAATTGGTGGCACCTAGCAGACACCCCTATTACTAATTCAGTAGTTTAAAGGAGAATAAAAAGTTTATTTAAACAAAAAATCCCGATTCGAGCCTTCGTTCACTAATCTATTTATTTATTTATTTTTTTAAAATACAAAAGGTCCGCCGTAATCCATTATGAGCTCCCATGACGTTCCCCAAAAGTGAAGCTCAACAGACATAAAAAGAGAAAATTATTAAATAAATAAAGACAAGAGACACCCTCTTTTCCAATTTATTTCCCTGTCAAAGCCCTAATCCTGGTCTGCTGTAATCCAATTAAAGGGTGCCCACATCGATCTCCTACTGCTGGCACATTCAATGGATAACTGAACTTCCCCTATTGATTGTGAGAGCAGAACCTGCAGGCACACACACACTGCTGTTTATGCTTCCCTTCAGTGACCTGGACCTCATAAAGTCAGCTCAGTTCACTGCTGGAGCACCCTCAGCATTGTGTGTGTGGGAGCGGATATTGGAGTATCCAGTGTACTCGGATAACCTCCTGATGACAGCCCAGCGACACTCACACTATCGGGTGTTACAGCACTAATGTCACAGGTTTATCGGAGTAACGACTGAACATTGATGAACCCGTGAATTTACTGTCGGGACATCTGCCGTAGCAGGTTCATTGGATACTCTGGTGACTTACTGACATGACTGCACACACACTGCTTGCTGAATACTCACCTGTCTCTGGCGATGCTGTACCTGGTGATGCTGCTGCTTCCAGGTCCGTGGTGCAGTGAATATGCATGAGCATAATGAGCGGGCCCTGAAGCAGGAGATAGCAGCACCGAAGACAGCAGCGCTGGAGACAGGCGAGTATAGAAAATCTTTTTATTTCAGACACGTGTTTTCTCCGGTAGGTGTCACATTGATGTAACGCGGATCACATCAGTGTGTGGTCTGTGTGAAACCCGTGCTGATGGAAAAAAAACGGACTTCTCTGCTTGTGTATGTGCGGGGCCACATGGTCCATGTGAAAACACGGACATGTGAGTTAACCCATAGAATAACATAGATATGTGTGGCATCCATGAAAAAACTAATGTCACACTTACTTAAAACACAGATGTGTGAAAGAGGCCATGAGTGTATTTCATACATACATGTAATAGGTACTTTAAACTTTCCTTTATAATGTTAAACATAATTCCCCTTTATATTCTTGAAGTCCAGAAGATGAAATAATATCCACCTAACTTTGCTCACATTAGAGATTTCTTAGTTTCCACTATACTTGAATGTTGAAAGAGAATATGCAATGGTTCATCTTGATTGTAGAATTTGTGTAGATTTTAAAGACTGTAGTAGAGGGGCCATCACAGCACTTTGATAATGCTTCAGGCATGCCTCAATGCATACAGTTATTTCTAAGCCTTTTCCTTTACCTCATTACTGCCATGACTCAAACTCAGGAATTTATGAGAGGTAGAAAATCAACAGTGATATTTCCTGCCTTAATAGCCCAAACGTGCTTTGCTTCACAGGTATGATGTGCAGATAGAGAAAATTGTCTTTATGCAGTAAATTATAAGAGAAAAAAAGGTAAAAAAAGAGAAGTGTTAGAAATTGCATTCTTTTTTAACCTCTTAACCCCTTCACCCCCGGACCTGAAAACACTCTTCTGACCAGGCTATTTTTTTACAATTCTGACTAGTGTTACTTTCTGAGGTTATAACTCTGGAACGCTTCAATGGATGCTAGAGATTCTGACAGTTTTTTCATGACACATGGTACTTCATGATAGTTTAATTTAGGCTGACTTTTTTTCGTTTTTTTTGTGAAAAAGTTGGAAATTTGGCAAAAATGTTTCAATTTTCAAACTTTGTAATGTTACGCTCATAAATCTGAGTTATGTCACACAAAATAGTTACTTAATTACATTTTCCACATGTCTACTTTAAATCAGCACAAGTTATGAAACAGAATCTTTTTTTGTTAGGAAGTTAAAGGGTTAAAATTTTATCAGCAATTTCTCATTTTTTCAAAAAAATGTACAAAACTATTTTTTTAGGGACCACATCACATTTGAAGTGACTTTGAGAAGCCTAGGTGACAGAAAAAAAACCAAAAATGACACCATTTCAAAAAATGCACACCTCAAACTGTTCAGAACCCCATTGAAGAAGTTTATTAACCCTTTAGATCTTTTTTACCCAAAAATGTTAATTAGCCATAAAATTTTGCATTTTCACAAGGGTATCATGAAAAAATGCACCATAAAATGTATTGTTCAATTTCTCCTGAGTATGTTGATACCTCTAATGTGGTTGGAATCGATTGTTTGGGCACACGGCAGGGCTCGGAAGGAAAGGAGCGCTATTTGAATTTTTGCAAGCAAAATTAGCTGTAATCATTAGCAGATGCCATGTTGCATTTGTAGAACCCCTGATGTGCCTAAACACTAGAGCTCCCCCATGCGTAACCCCATTTTAGAAACTAGACCCATCAAGGAATTTATCTACATAGTTGGTGAGCACCTAGAACCCCCGGGCGCTTCACAGAATTTTAGAACGTTGAGCTGTGAAAATGAAAAAATACATTTTTAACCTCCAAATTTTTCAAATTCAATAAGGTAAGAGGAAAAAATGAACCATAAAATTTGATAATTTGTTGTGCAATTTCTCCTGAGTACGCCAGTAACCTATATATGGTCAAAAACTACTTTTGTTAATCTGCTGGACAAAGTGAAAAAGGGAAGGAGTGCCATTTTGGAATGCAGATTTGGTTGGAATAATGTGGGGGTGCCATGTCTCAATTGCAGAGCCCCTGAGGTGTCAGAGCAGCAAAAAGCCCCGACAAGTGATCCCATTCTACAAACTGCACCTCTCTATGAATTCATGCAGGGGTGCAGTGAGCATATTGACACTACAGGTATGTCTCAAAATGTTATACTATTGGGCAGTGAACAAAATTAATTAGATTTTTAGCACTATAATGTTGTCTTAACCCCAGATTTCCAATTTTCATGAGGGGAATAGGTAAAATAAGCCCCATAATGTGTTACACAATTTCTCCTGCACATGGCAATACCCCACATGTGACTGTACAATACTGTTTGGCTGTACCACAGGGCTCAGGACGGAAGGCATGCCATTTGATTTTTGGAGGGCAGATTTTCCTAGAATAGTTTGCAGACTCCATTTTCAGAGCCTCTAAGTGCCAGAACAGAAGAAATGTGCCTCAAGAGACCACATTTTGAAATGTACACCCCTCTGGGAATTCATCTATGGGTGTATTGGCAATTTAGTCTCTGGAAACTATCCATGGTGTTAAACACAGTGAATGTATCAGAATTAAAAATTGCAAATAAGTCCTTATTGTACACAGTACATTTTAGTGCCCATACATTGTGCCCAGCTCGTGGTTATGTAAACCTGCACCCCATACATTTAAGCAGCTTTCCTCACTACAACAATGCCATACATGTGGATGCTAACTGTGGTAATTTTTGAAGTTAATTTCATAAATTGATTGATAAATTTATTGTAAAACATATCATAAAAATGTAAATGAGATAAATGAAAAATAAGACTGATCAAAATTAGAGAACACTTTCAGATACCTGCAAGTTATTGGTATTAATATGGCACTTGGTTCAAATTTCCTTAAATAACTGACAAACCCTATTTAACTGGCAGCCTAATTTCCAGTTTGCAATGACTTTGCACTGACTGGCCGGATGCCCTCAAAAGACAAATACAAAATGGACAAGATAGTGTGGAAAATCTCTATGGGTAATCATTTCAACACTGCAGTTGGAATTGCTCGGCATTTCAGTACTGAACCGGGTAAGGATTTGTCTGGTCATACAGTGTCACAATGTTTAAGAGCATTTGGAGTGAAAGTCTACTCTGCAGTGACCACATCTCTAGCAGAAAGAATCAAAAATCTAGACTCACCTTTGGTGAGGAGCATGATGTTTGGACAGAGGACAAGTGGTCCACAGTTCATTTTAGCAATGAAGGCAAGTTTAATTTATTTGGGTCAGATGGGAAACATTATATTCGTCAACAAACTGGGAAAAGACTGAACCCAAAGTCTGTTAAGAAGTCAGTGAAAGGTGGTGGAGGAAGTGTCATGGTTTGAGGAATGTTTTTTGCAGCAGGAGTTGAACCTCTCATACATCTGTATGGCAGAGTGAATGCAAGTGTGTAGCAGAGCCTTCTTCAACAACACATGGTTCTTACTTGCATTCATCACTCAATAAGCCAGCAATTTTCATGTAGGACAATTCCCCCTGTCACACAGCAAAATGGGTAAAGCAGTTTCTTGAAACAGAAAACATTGAAACAATGAAATGGCCAGACCAGAGTTCTGATCTAAACCCAACAGAGAACCTCTGGAAAATCCTTGATGACAAAGTTATAGCCAAGAAAGCCACAACAGTCAAAAAACTGTGGAAGAGACTGAATAAGAATGGACCAAAATCCCACCAGAGCAGTGCGAGAGACTAGTGATGTCCTGTGGCACAGATGTGCTACAGTAATTCAAAGCAAAGGCCTGTACATTTCCTACTGATTGGTGTCTGTTGTTACCTTGAGAAAATTTAGTTCTAATTTTTCTCTGTGCTACAGTCATTGTTGCTCTCTAATTATGATCATCATGTTTTGGGCACAATAGAGGTTTAATGTTGATAAATTGATATGCTTTGGATCTTTTGTAAATTCTCTTCTAGTGGCATGGTGTACCTCTTACAAAAAAAACCCTTTAAATGTTGATCAATGTAAATTACACTATTTCTGAAAAAAGCAAGTGATTATACATTGTTCTTTCATTTTGATCTAATTTAATTTTTTAATACCCATGTATAAAGTCACATATAAAAAAGTGTAAAATGGATAAAGCACATATATTCTAAAAATGTTCTATGTAAATCACATTCCTTTATAAGTTATACAAAAATAATGATATCTAATTTGGATCCTGTGTTTTGATCAATGGTATCCCTAGAAGGTACCACCAACAGGATACCAGATGATTAAACATCACAAAATGCACAGCTTATAATCTTAATGCTGACCATATGCAGCTAATAGTGGTGACTAAATTATTATAGTATCAAAGTCATGACAGTCAAATAAATAACTAATATTGCAGTGGTGATATTAATATAAATGAGCAATCTCACCCATTTGCAAGAGTCAAAGGTGGTGGTTGAGGCAAATCAGGAGGGTCACAGCATCAGTTTTCCTCCATGTGCTAGGCACTCCCCCTACAATGAACCTGTTTCTGGTCCTTTTGACATCAAGACTCCTGAACTAACGATGGCAGTCCACAGCTGACCTTGTATTATCTATGGTCCTCTTGATCCCTATCAGATTTAAATTCCTCTGCTAGGATTCATAAGCAAAATTGCTTCATAGATGCAGGACTGTCCATAGGATATTCAAACCCATACTAAGACACAGGTATTTGCTCCTATTCCCCAGATTCCCATTCCTCAAATGGACTTGTGATTTACTGTATATCTATTAAGTAGATAGTAGAGAAATGTTGCCAAACCCCACACGCAAACACATAAGGAATTTAGTTAGATCAGCATCCTACCTTAGTGAATGGTCAGATAACTGCCTGGTAATGCCCCAGAAAAAAATATTCCCACTGAGAAAAGGTGGCTGTGAGTGGAAAGTGAATGTATGTGATTTTATATGTGGTTATTAAAAGTTATATTTTAGATTTATATTATATAATTTCCTAACCTGCTGCTATATCTGAGAAACATGCACTGAAGATTTCCTCATCTTAAACAATTTTTTGAGACAAAAATCAACAACAGTGGTGGGTATACCACCCCCCAAAATGTCAATTTCACAATAACTTGTCATGTAGTCTTAAGTAGCATTTACAGTCTGAAAATGTCGCGGGCGGAGGAGGGGACGCTGCGCTCTCCCACTGCTCGGGTCCGGCTGCTGCTGCTGCTCGGCGGTGGCTCGGGCGGTGGGCCGGATCCCAGGGACTCGAGCGACATTCCTCGCCCGTGAGTGAAAGGGGGGATGGTTTTGGGGGAATTATTGTCCGTGACGCCACCCACGGTTGTTGTGAGATTGATGACACCACCGCTGCTCTGGACGGGGATCCCGGGAGCGATGACAGGGAGCAGCTATGATGTTGTTTCCTCCCCTCCGTGGGTAGGGGGGTTGGTTATCCCGGGGCCCGGTGATGGGGTAGGGATGGATGGCAGGCGGGTTACGGGGCCTGGCAAGGTGCAGGGTCACGGGGGCAGCGCTGTGCTGCACAGCACGGTAGTACTCACTCAGCCCAATGATGTACACAGAGTCTCTGATGAAACAAACGGCTGGATGGACGGGTCCCACAGGCGGCTGCGGTGTTGTGTCTCCCGGCAGGTTGGTGGTGACTGCCTTTCCCTGCACCTATGTAGTGTAACGGTCCCAATGGGTTCCCACTAGTAACCAGCTCCCCAGCTTTGAAGGTTGCCAAAGGAGCCCCTTTTACCCGCAGGCTCTGGCCCTGGGAACTGTAGCCTTGGCGTTGACTGTGTTTCCCTCTCTTTGTTGGACTGTTGCCTTCTGTTGGGACTTGGCTGCTGGGAAACCCAGGAGGTTCCCTTCGCTAACGGATTTGGCAAATTGCACGGCGACTCCTAGCCTTGCCGGGGTCCGTAAGCCCCAACCGGATGGTGCTGGCTTCTCTTTGCGTACCGGTCCGGTACTGCCGGGCCACCGCCCGTCCATGGTTGGCTCCGATAGGCCTCTCCTGCAGACGGTCACCAACGTCTGTCAACCTTGCTGTTCCGTCCGGGCCACACACCCAGACCAACTTCAGTCTGCTCTACTGCCACTTTCCTTCCTTCCACTTTCACTCTCTAACTGCTCTTCAAAACTGATCTCAAAACTGAACTGAACTCTTTTCCCGCCTCCAGGACTGTGTACTCCTCGGTGGGCGGGACCAACTGCCTGGCCCACCCCCTGGTGTGAACATCAGCCCCTGGAGGGAGGCAACAAGGGTTTTTGTCTGACTTCGGTGTGCCTGACCGGGAGTGCGGGGTGTGTTGGTGTAGTACCTGTGACGACCTGGCTTGTCCAGGGCGCCACAAAAACAACATCTCATGTTTATCACAAGTCGAGTATTTGTCTACTGAGGCATTGCATCCACTCTTCTTGAAGGTTGTCCCTTAGCTCGTTGAGGCTCTGGGGTATAGAGTTACGAGCCTCTACATGGTGACTCAGCTGATCTCATATGTTTTCTATAAGATTCAGGTATATAGAAAGTGAAGGCCTCTCTATTTGAGGTACCGCAGTCTCTAGCAGCGATTGACCTCGATAAGCAGGAGAATTGTCATCCATGAAGATGAAATTAGACCAGTGTTGTTCATGCAGAGGCACAATGAGTGGATTAATGATGTTATTTAAGTAATAGAGGCTTGTCACTGCACCACACACAAAGTGTAGGGTAGTTCTGTATTCACCTGCCTACACTGAAACACCACCACCACCAAAGGCTCGTGCGATGACAACAGTGGCTGATACATAGTGCTTTCCTTAACATCTCCACGATTGTTAGCAACATCATTTTTGCTCAGCGTGAATTGGCTGTCATCAGTAAACAGCACTGATGGCCACTGATCCCTTGTCCAGCATAAATGCTCCCTGGCCCATGGAAGACGATGACGCATGAACCTGGTGGTGTGGTCATGTACTCTTAATCTATGACATAGAGCACACTGATGTAAACAGTTTTTTAATTGTCTGACATTCCACTTGGGTGCCTCTCACCTCCCTTAAATGTGCCTAGAGTTGTGTAGCATTCAGCATCCAGTTCTAAAGGGCATTGCTCACAATGAAGGTTTCATCAATGTGGGATGTGGCGCGACGATATTCACTTCTATGCCTTTCTGGGACTCTTTCAGTCTCTCTGTATCTTTGCTGCAACCTGCTAATGACACTCTGTGACACTCTAAGCTCAGTGGCCACTTTCGTCTTAGAACATCCTGCTTGAAGCCTCGCAATAGCGAGATACTGTTGATCAATTGTTAGGTGTCGTCTTTGTGTCATGATGTCAAAATTTGAACAGTATGATGAGGAGGATTGTTTATATACCAATTCTAAGTAAGTTCCAAAATTTATTGGGCAATTTACGAATCAAACATATGTTATAAATTTTGCCATTAAGCTCAGTGTTAAAGAACAGCAAATTGTTCAAAATGTACTGAAAGAATAAACAGTTGGATATGTGGATTCAAAAGTTAAGAGAAGGTCACATTAAGATCACCTGAAAAGGCATTTTAGGATCATCCTAAAATTTCACTCGAAAACAAAAAATCCCTAGTGTATGTACATTTTATGGAAAGGGCGACATTTTTGTCAATTGGCTCTATTTAGTATTACATCTCAGCCATATTCATTCATGAAGTTTCAAAACTTGAAATATCTTTCTTAGGATTGCAAATTAAAAGTGGTATGCTTCCTATCTCAAAAATGTAAAAGGCTCCTCGAGACTGGCTCCATAAACTGATGAGACTTCTGACGTTTGGTATGCTGGGTCTTTCCCACAGTCAGAAAGTATGCTATATGTGATTATCATCAGCCTTATGCAAGGGAGATACTACAAAAATTCAATGCAGGAGCTGACACATCCAACAATAGTGCTGTGTATTCATAAGTGACTGATAACAGAGCCTTCAAGTGTTTCTTATAATAGTCCCACTTTTTACTTTGATTTATAAATACAGGAAAGGTCAGTTATTAAAAGACACCAAAAATGCCAGAAGTGTTCATAAGTGCTATAACCTTCAAAACGTTACTGACCACTGAAAATATCCTTTTATAGAAAACATTTAAAATACGGGACAAAAAAGGTCCGGTAAGCAATTCTCCATTTTTTCTTCTGTTCTAGCAGATCATGTTGTGTAAATCAGAACACGGCGTATGATTCTGGCCCCGTAGCTGCACACATCATCAAACAGCTGCTGTCTGTGGCAACATGTGCTGTAAAGAACTGCTCCTAATTGACCAGATGGCCAGATGTCCGATACCGTTCATCTAGGTTATTTTCAGTTTTAGAATCCCGTATTTATATACTTAACCAAATGTCACCTATCATCATTATTATCATTGCTATAACTAGTACCACTATAATCATCATCCTTCTCATTATTATATCTCTTTTATGGCTCCTTTTCTGGTCAGTTGAGAGTATTGAACGCAAGTTTTTGATGACAATTTTAATTTATAGAATAGGCATACAGATAAGCAATTTGCTGTTGAGGATATATACTTTTTCTTTTTAATTACAAAATCATATTAAGTGTTTGTATAAGTCAGTGGGGGTGAAATAAAGATTCAAACTTAAAAGACATCTCAACGCCGTTCTATATGTTATGCTGTATGTATCGAGGAAATCTGAAGTAGAAAATATTAGTGATGAGCGAGTACTAAAAAGCTCGGGTGCTCGAAGCTCGGGCCGAGCCTCCCAAGATACTCGTGTACTCGGCCCGAGCAACGAGCCCAATGTTATCCTATGGGAGACCCGAGTATTTTTGTGAAATGACCACCTGCAGCATGTAGAAACCCTAAAAATGGCACAAAAGTCTCCGAAGAGTGCTCAAATGACATGGCAACAGCATGGGGAAGACCCCTTGAAGCATTTATCACTCAAAAGTCACAGCTGTGAACAATTTTGTCCGCGTTTTACGCCATTTTTACGGACTCACCAGAAAACCTTCCAAAATGACACCAAAATGATTTTTCATGGCGGAAATGTTAAGGGCACATACCCAATAGTGAGATAGAGCTAATGTATGTTACTTTTTGAGATCAATACATGAAAGATTTTACGTAAAACATTGTGTGGCACTCCGATGTCCCTGAGAAGAGACGTACATAAAGGCCTCTGAGTCTAATGTGCCCATTTTGAGGAACTGAGTCTTTGTAGTATTTTCCTTTGCCAGGGCAGTCCAAAATTTTGAGGTTCACCAATGACCCTGCATACAGACGTGCATGAGGGCCTGTAAACCTGAAGTGCCAATTGGAAGGAAGTGGGTCTATTGTAGTATAGCCCTTAGGCAGGGCAGCCAAAAATTGGGAGGCTCCACGTTGTCCCTGGATAGAGACGTGCATGAGGGCCTGTAAACCTGAAGTGCCCATTGGAAGGAAGTGGGTCTTTTGTAGTATAGCCCTTTGGCAGGGCAGCCAAAAATTGGGAGGCTCCACGTTGTCCCTGGATAGAGACGTGCATGAGGGCCTCAAAACATTAAGTGTCCATTGTCAAGAAGTGGGTGTATTATAGTATAGCCCTTAGGCAGGGCAGCAAAAAATTGGGAGGCTCCACGTTGTCCCTGGATAGAGACGTGCATGAGGGCCTGTAAACCTGAAGTGCCCATTGGAAGGAAGTGGGTCTATTGTAGTATAGCCCGTAGGCAGGGCAGCCAAAAATTGGGAGGCTCCACGTTGTCCCTGGATAGAGACCTGTTAGGTTCTTAGTGCGTCCGTGCTTGCATTTAAAAACCGCACGTGTCTGCCTGTTGGTGGCAGCTTTCCGCTGCATTTGTGTGAGTTTTGCAAAAACTTGGATATAACGCACAAGTCTAGTGAATACACATCAGCACAGCATTGCAAAATGCGCAAGGGCGTTGTCAACGAACAAGGAAGTGGACGTGATGGTGGTGCAGGCAGAGACCGAGGTTGTGTGCAAGCTCTAATTTCGCCACAACAAAGGGCCACATCTACTCGCTCGCACGTCCTGTACCAAATTCTTGGGGACCGCAGCAGTACACCGCTCTTGAACCAAGACCAGTGTCAACAGGTTGTTAGTTGGATAGCGGATAATGCTTCCAGTCAGATTGGCACCACCACAAACACTCTGTCTTCCACACGGTCAAGTGTCAGTAGCCGTGATACTGCACCGCACATTTCAGAACCTGATCCTCCTTCCTACCACCAGGCCGAGTACACGTCCACGGACATTACTGATCCCACACTTGGACACTCGGAAGAGCTGTTCGTTCACGTTTCCATTCACACATTCTGGCCTCTCGCCAGCTCCTGTTGAAGTGGGCCATGACAAGATTGTATGTACAGATGCCCAAATATTTGAGCAGCCACGTTCTCACGAAGTTGGCAACGTGTCTCAACAAGGGGTGGACGATGATGAGACACAATTGTCAGGAAGTCAGGAGGAGGAGCAGGGTGCGGAAGAGGAAGACGACGTGGTGGATGATGCAGTAACTGACCCAACCTGGCAGGAGGATATGCAGAGCGAGGACAGCAGTGCACAGGGGGAGGGAGGCGTAGCATCCCAACAGGCAGTAAGAAGCAGAGTGGTGGCCCCAGGCAGACGTCAGGCAACTGTTCCCCGGAACAACACGACACAAGGTGCCTGTACAAATGTTAGGTCTTCCCGAGTCTGGCTGTAATACTATTGTATGTATTGAGGATTTCGATTGCGTTAGGGCAATGACAACCAGAGACGAGTTCTTGGTGCAAGACGTTTATAATATGCAACCAGCAAATATGTACATAAACGGAACAAAAACACAGTAGAACATAAATACAGGAAATACCTTCCAGGGACGGAGCGAAAGGGAATTCACGGGACCGCGCACCGGACTCCCCCAGGGAGACCACCAAGAGCGAACCCCTATACAGGGACTGTCTGGCAATCACCCCAGAAGGCCTAAATGCGCAGCAGCCGGGACACAAAAGGGCAATAGGTAAGTCCAAAAATGTCCGTACGTGATGTGAGTCCAGAGTGGTATTAAACGGAAGGAACCGGGCAGAAGTGCCGACCAAAGACGGCAAACGGAGTCCGGGCACAGCTAGATGATACCAGATGAAGTCCAGAGTCGGTGTCGGTTGTTTTCCAAGAGGATCCGAATAACAATCAGGAACCAAAAGCAGCAGGGCAGGAGCACACAGGAAGCAGTATACTCAGGCACTGGACTAAGCTTTAGGGGCGGCTTTTAAACAGATGGACAGGAAGTAGGGCAACAGAACAGAAAACTCCATGTTAAGAAAGGGCAAGCTCTTTCAAAAGAAAACTGGAAAACCAGGAACTCTGACACTGGCAGTTTTTTAAGTTGGCTCCAGATGATTCTAAAAAGGCCATTTGCAACACCTGCCATGCCAGCATCAGCAGGGGTACCAAAACTAGCAGCCTGACCACCACCAGCATGATCAGGCACATGTCAGCCAAGCACCCGACTTTGTGGGTAGTACAACAGAGTCGAGGAGCAGTGCTTGCTGATGTCACTGCTACGTCTTCGCTGGTTGTGCATGCGAGCCAATACCCTGTCCATGCTGCCTGCGAACAAGCCTCCTCCGGCCCTGCACCTGCAGTTACCCACGCAGAAATAACACCATCATCAAGCACGTCCTTGTCCCAGCGCAGCGTTCAGTTATCCATTCAGCAAACCTTTGAACGCAGGTGCAAATACACTGCCAACGCCCCACATGCCACACTTCTAAATGCTAACTTTTCGCGACTGCTTGCGCTGGAAATGTTGCCTTTTAGGCTGGTTGAGACAGAAGCATTCCGCAACCTGATGGTGGCAGCTGTCCCACGTTACTCGGTCCCCAGCCGCCACTATTTCTCCCGGTGTGCCGTCCCCGCATTGCATAACCATTAACCACGTGTCACAAAACATCACACGTGCCCTGAACAACGCTGTTTCAGCCAAAGTCCACCTAACCACAGACACGTGGACAAGTGCATGTGGGCAAGGCCGCTACATCTCGTTGACGTCGCACTGGGTTAATATTGTGGAAGCTGGGACCCAGTCTGAGCGAGGGACGGAACACGTCCTTCACACACCAAGTTTTGCAGGCCCTACCTCAGTCAGGGTTTCACCCACACTCTACAGCTCCGGAATGTCATGCTCCTCAGCCTCCTCCTCCTCCTGCGCATCCTGATCCACTTTACCCTCCACACCAGTCCCAAGCTGGAAGTGTCGCGGGCGGAGGAGGGGACGGTGCGCTCTCCCACTGCTCGGGTCCGGCTGCCGCTGCTCTACGGCTGCTGCTGCTCGTTGGCTTGAGTGATGGCCGGATCCCGGGGACTCGAGCGGCGCTACTCGCCCGTGAGTGAAAAGGGGTGGTTTGGGTTTTGGGGATATTGTCCGTGACGCCACCCACGGTTGTGGTGATTGTGTGGACACCACCGCTGCTCTGGACGGGGATCCCGGGAGCCTGTGACACGGAGCAGCTTTGTTGTTATTTCTCCCCTCCGTGGGTAGGGGGGTTGGTTGTCCCGGGGCCCGGTGATGGGGTAGAGATGGATGACAGGCGGGTTGCGGGGCCTGATGAGGTGCAGGGTCGCAGGGTCAGCGCTGTGCCGCACGGCACGGAGGTACTCACTCAGCCCAATGATGATGACACAGTTCACGGTAAAACAAGTGGCTGGATGGACGGGTCCCTCGGACGGCTGCGGTTGTTCCTCCCTGCAGGTTAGTGATGACTGTCTCTCCCTGCACCTAAGTTCAGTGTTGGTAGTGATGGTTTCCCACCGGTAACCCGCTCCCCGACCTGGATATGGGCCGGAGGAGCCCCTTTTGCCCACAGGCGCTGGCCCTGAGAGACGGTTGCCCTTGGCGGTGGCGGTGTCTCCCCTTCACGGTTGGACGGTTGCCTTCTAACGGGACTTGGCTGTTTGGAAACCCTGAGGTCCCCTTCACTAACGGATTTGGCAAATTCACGGCGACACCAAGCCTTGCCGGGATCCGAAAGTCCTCTGCCAATGGTGCTGGCTTCTCTTTGTATACCGGTCCGGTACGGCCGGGTCACCACCCGTCCATGGTCCTTACGGCAGACTCCAATCGGCCTCCACTGCAGACGGTCACCACATCCTGCCAACCTTGCTGTCCTGTCCGGGCCACACACCCGGACCAACTTCAGGCTCTTTGCTGTCACTTTTCTCCTCTCTACTACTTTCCTCCTTCCACTTCCTTAGCTTAACTCTCACTGCCTGTGTTTTCCCTCCTCCTTGGTGGGTGGAGACCAACCGCCTGGCTCCACACCCTGGTGTGGACAACAGCCCCTGGGGAAGGCAACAAGGATTTTGTGTTTTGACTATGATATGCCTGCAGGGAGTGTGGGGTGTTTAAGTGTTGTGCTCTGTGGCCCCTGGCTTGTCCAGGGCGACACAGAAGCACTGCAGCACTGCCTCGGCGAAGCGGCAACAGGCAGTGCTGAAGCTAATCTGCATAGGTGACAAACCCCACAATGCAGAAGAGGTGTGGACAGCTCTGAAACAGCAGGCAGATCACTGGCTCACAACTCTGAACCTAAAGCCAGGAAAGGTCGTGTGTGACAATGGCCGGAACCTGGTGGCAGCTTTGAGGCGAGGCCAGCTGACACATGTTCCATACGTGGCCCATGTGCTCAACCTCGTGGTTCAGCGGTTTCTAAAGTCATACCCAGAGCTGTCTGATCTGCTGGTAAAAGTTCGCCGCCTGTCTGCACATTTTCGAAAGTCACCTACTGCTTCAGCCGGCCATGCCGGCTTTCAGCGCCGTTTGCATCTTCCGGCTCACAGACTGGTGTGTGATGTCCCCACGCATTGGAATTCAACTGTGCACAAGTTGGTCAGGATATGTGAGCAGAAGAGGGCAGTTGTTGAGTACCTGCATCACCTAAGCCGTCGGGAAATGGGTCAAACTCCACACATAACACCTGAGGAGTGGAGATGGATGTCCGACCTATGTACCATCCGCCAAAACTTTGAGGACTCCACCAAGATGGTGAGCGGCGATGACGACATTATTAGCGTCACCATACCGCTTCTCTGCCTTCTAAAATGGTCTCTGCTCAAAAAACAACCATGATGCATTGCAGGCGGAGCGCGATGAGTTTGAGCAAGAAACAGTAGTGGGTGTGGGTGATAACACACAGCCCAGCCTCGTCTCATCACAACGTGCAGTGGAGGACTATGACGAGGAGGAGGATGAAGACATGAGCAACTCTCTGGCCAAATTGAGGATATGACATGCAGTCATATCCTCGGTTCAGCGTGGCTGGCCAGAGGACCGGGTAGATGATGAGGAGGAGGAGGAGGAGGACAGCATGTTCAGTCATCGTGTTGGTCAGGATACTGAAGTGATGGCTGTTAAGAGTCTGGCACACATGGCTGACTTTATGGCAAGCTGCCTGTCTCGTGACCCTCGCGTTAAGAACATCTTGGCCGACAATCATTACTGGTTGGTAACACTGTTAGACCCACGCTAAAAGGAGAAATTTATGTCTCTTATTCCCGAGGCGGAGAGGTCAGGCAAAATGCAGCAGTTCCAGAAGGCCATAGTCACGGAAGTAGGCAAAGCATTCCCCTCACAAAACGCTAGCGGCATAGGTCAGGAATCAGTGGACAACCAAGGCGTACAGCCGAGTTGGGCACAAGTCCAATCCGCCAGAGGTAGGGGAACAGTCTTTAAGATGTGGGACAGTTTTCTCAGCCCCTCACATACCACAGACCCTGAGGTGAGGGGTAGTGCCACAAGAAATCCTAAGTTTGCCCAGATGCTCAAGGAGTACCTTGCAGATCAAACAACTGTACTCCGACATTCCTCTGTGCCTTACAATTAATGGGTATCCAAGCTGGACACGTGGCATGAATTGGCTCTCTACGCCTTGGAAGTCCTGGCCTGCCCTGCCGCTAGCGTTTTGTCAGAGCGTGTTTTTAGTGCCGCAGGTGGAATCATTACAGATAAACGCACCCGCCTGTCAACTGTAAATGCTGACAGGCTGACTCTGATCAAGATGAACAAGGGTTGGATTGGGCCAGACTTCACCACACCACCAGCAAATGACAGCGGAATTTAAAGTTTGTAACGGGAATTTGCCATGTACCTCCACTCACCCATGGTAACACACTTCTGGACTTTGGCTAATCGCTGGACTGCTCCTCCTTCTCCTCATGCGCCATCATGATGACCGTTACAATAGTTAAGCCGTTGTTTCAGGTATACCCCCAGTGGTAAATTTTTTCGCCCATTCTTTCAGAATGGGCATTACAACGACAGGAGACCCGCTCCTTTGCAATGGGAACAATGTTTTGAGGCCCTCATGCACATCTCTATCCAGGGACAATGTGGAGCCTCCAAATTTTTGGCTGCCCTGCCTAAGGGCTATACTACAATAGACCCACTAACTTACAATGGGCACTTCATGTTTACAGGCCATCATGCACGTCTCTATCCAGGGACAATATGGAGCCTGACGCTGCCACCGACTGCCACACACGTGCGGTTTTTAAATGCAAGCACGGACGCAATAAGAACCTAACAGGTTTTTAGGAGCGACAATTACTGAGAAGTCTGACACTATCAGGCACTGCTGACTGATGTGTATTATACACTAGACTTGTGCGTTATTTAATAGTTTGTGAAAAACGCACACAAGTGCACCTGTACGCTGCCACCGACAGGCACAGACGTGCGGTTTTTAAATGCAAGCACGGACGCAATAAGAACCTAACAGGTTTTTAGGAGCGACAATTACTGAGAAGTCTGACACTATCAGGCACTACTGACTGACGTGTATTATACACTAGACTTGTGCGTTATTTAATAGTTTGTGAAAAACGCACACAAGTGCACCTGTACGCTGCCACCGACAGGCACAGACGTGCGGTTTTTAAATGCAAGCACGGACGCAATAAGAACCTAACAGGTTTTTAGGAGCGACAATTACTGAGAAGTCTGACACTATCAGGCACTGCTGACTGACGTGTATTATACACTAGACTTGTGCGTTATTTAATAGTTTGTGAAAAACGCACACAAGTGCACCTGTACGCTGCCACCGACAGGCACAGACGTGCGGTTTTTAAATGCAAGCATGGACGCAATAAGAACCTAACAGGTTTTTAGGAGCGACAATTACTGAGAAGTCTGACACTATCAGGCACTGCTGACTGACGTGTATTATACACTAGACTTGTGCGTTATTTAATAGTTTGTGAAAAACGCACACAAGTGCACCTGTACGCTGCCACCGACAGGCACACACGTGCGGTTTTTAAATGCAAGCACGGACGCAATAAGAACCTAACAGGTTTTTAGGAGCGACAATTACTGAGAAGTCTGACACTATCAGGCACTGCTGACTGACGTGTATTATACACTAGACTTGTGCGTTATTTAATAGTTTGTGAAAAACGCACACAAGTGCACCTGTACGCTGCCACCGACAGGCACACAGGTGCGGTTTTTAAATGCAAGCACGGACGCACTAAGAACCTAACACAGGTTTTAGGAGCAAAAATTAAGAACTCTGACACTATCAGCCACTGCTGACTGACGTGTATTATACACTACACTTGTGCGTTATATAATAGTTTGGTAAAAACGCACACAAGTGCACCTGTACGCTGCCACCGACAGGCACACACGTGCGGTTTTTAAATGCAAGCACGGACGCACTAAGAACCTAACACAGGTTTTAGGAGCAAAAATTAAGAACTCTGACACTATCAGCCACTGCTGACTGACGTGTATTATACACTACACTTGTGCGTTATATAATAGTTTGGTAAAAACGCACACAAGTGCACCTGTACGCTGCCACCGACAGACACACACGTGCGGTTTTTAAATGCAAGCACGGACGCACTAAGAACCTAACACAGGTTTTAGGAGCAAAAATTAAGAACTCTGACACTATCAGCCACTGCTGACTGACGTGTATTATACACTACACTTGTGCGTTATATAATAGTTTGGTAAAAACGCACACAAGTGCACCTGTACGCTGCCACCGACAGACACACACGTGCGGTTTTTAAATGCAAGCACGGACGCACTAAGAACCTAACACAGGTTTTAGAAGCAAAAATTAAGAACTCTGACACTATCAGCCACTGCTGACTGACGTGTATTATACACTACACTTGTGCGTTATATAATAGTTTGGTAAAAACGCACACAAGTGCACCTGTACGCTGCCACCGACAGGCACACACGTGCGGTTTTTAAATGCAAGCACGGACGCACTAAGAACCTAACAGGTTTTAGGAGCGACAATTGCTGAGAAGTCTGACACTATCAGGACTGTTTTAGGCTAGCGCCACACATCCGTGCCTCCGGTACGTGTTTGGCATTTTTTACACGTACCGGAGACACGTGCTTATGTTGACACAGTCATTGTAATATAAATAGCCTCACGTCAGTGTTTTGGCACGGAGCGTGTGTCCGTTCCGTGCCTACGTTTGACCGTGCCGAAAAAGCGCTGACATGTCCGTTTTCCCCCGGCATAACATCCTCACGGATCCATTACATCCTATGGGTCCGTGTTTACACGTACGTGATACGGATGGCCTCCGTATGCTATCCGTGTGGTCCGTGTCCGTGTTTTAAATTTGAAGATTGTTACAATTTCAAATACTTTCAGGTGGCGTAGCTAACATATTTGTTTTGCACAAAACTTACTTTGCATTTGCAGAAGGAGTGAGCAAGCAAGCAGTTGTATTTCTGTGTAGTGAAAGACCTATTTTGAGCACAATTTCTGCTTCCAAATATAATAATGGCTCCACGGGTGGACACGGAGAAACTGATATCAGCTGTCGAGACTCACCCACCATTATGGGATACACGTGTTGATGGTTACCATGACAGACTGACAGTTGACCGGCATTGGCTTCAAGTTGCTGAGGAAGTGTACCCCAATAATGCATGGGATAGATGTTCGCCTTCAAAGCGTGCTAAATATGGTAAGATTTTAGATTATTTTTATCTTTTTTTTTTTTAATATATTTTTTTTTTAATAATTTAAAACTCTGAATGTTTTGTTATTGTAATGTTGTTTTTAATTAAAATTAACTTTATGAAGAATTGTTATATGTATTAATCTATTTATTGAGTTAATGTTAAATTTAAAAAAAGGTTACCTAACATTTTAAAAGTACAATAATTCAAAGTAAACTTTAATTTGTAATATGATTATTAATTCTTCATGAAGTTAATTAATTAACAGATCAAACTGTCATGTGAATTTCAATGCCATGTTTTATGAGTCTAATTTTTGTTTACCAATTTCTAATCATGGTTTTTTTTTTTTTTTTTTTTCATAATAACATTTCAATATCATGACCTAAATTAATAAAATAATATTTCTCTTTTTTTTTCCATAAATTATATTGTTAATAACAAAACATACCTTTTTAATATCTATATCACATTTACTTCAAAGTTATTTTCTGAGAAATATTATTTTGTTATGTGTGAATGTATCAAAATGTTTTTAAGTCAACAATATATAAAACACTTAATTTTCCTCTAATGTATTTGTCAACCTTTATTTTTTTAAATTGTATATAAGATTTAGCAACCATTATTATCATTAATGTGTGCAGAATTATGCAGAATGTTGCAAGTGACATATTTTGTTATATTCAACAGTTGACTTGGTCAAAAGACGTTGGCGTTCAGCACGTGATCAGTACCGAAGGGAGTACAACCCTATACCATCCTCATCCAGCCAAGGCCGCAAACGCAGATATGTTTATTATGAACAAATAAGCTTCCTAGCACCCATCTTAGAAGTAACACAGTAAGTTTTTTTATTTAAAATGTTTATTTTTTTCCATAAAAAAATTTGTCAAAATAATACCTTTTTTTGCAGAAGTTATTTTTAAAAATATAAATGTTAAGATTGTAATATGTTATCTAATTGATTATAGAACGGAGGATAATCTCGACGATTCTGATGAACAACCAACAGCTGGTCCCTCTGCTACAGCCACCTCAGCATCAGAACAAGAACCTGGCAGAGAAGACAGTGAAAATCAAGAGATTCAACAAGATGCAGCAGCAGCAACTGAATCGCATGAGGGTGGGACAGAGAGTGCACAAACCAACACCCAAGGCTCATCAACACAACAAACAACAACACTAGCAACACAATCAACACAAACAAATGTACTTCCACGTTTTGCACCACAACCTCTCCGTGCAAGAAGAATTCGCAGACCTGAAGAAATGAGATCCTTACCGGAAATAATTGACACACGCATTATTCACATAATGAACACTTTAATTCCCGAAACAGATGCAGAGCGTTTTTGTCGGTCTTTATCTACTAGCTTAACCAAAATTGCATCCGATAGGCAGGAACGTGTACGTGCTGCTATGCTTACCCTACTTTCAGCTAGTCAGGCAGAACAGGAACCAGTCAGAGTTTATGAGGCCATAGAAAATTGGCGTACCATTATGCAACAACATACAGTCCCAAACACAACAGACAATCAAAATACCATTTCAACACAAACAACAATGGCAACAGTAATTGTCACTAATCCAGTATTACAACAATCTGGTCAACCTTCTATTGCTTCAAGTACGGTATTCCCAACACCAATTAGACAAGGGTATGTTGCAACCAATACTGGCGCCTTAAGCACTGTACAAAGTGCTACCTCACAGCAACCCATAAACTATATGAATTTACAACCCACTCCAAGTACTAGTTACTTTACTCAACCCACAAATATTGGTGGTTTACCTAACATGTTTCCTGGTTCAACATACCCACAATCATTCATGATGCCTCATTATCCAATCTCAACTATGTTACCTACACCACACTTACAAACAACAGTCAACTATCCTCAAGGTCAACAACATACACACACACAATACCCACTTACCCATGTAGACCCACAGGTGTACTCTACAGCAGGCAATGTGTTGGGCCAAACAAGCATGCAACAGACTGTTCCACACACTACTGTAGTTAGTAATAGGAATGTTGTTCAGCAAACAACTGCTTCCATTCCTGAAAATACTATTTCTGAGGCCACACAAAACAACATACTCAGCAACACTCAGGTTACTTCCCTAGAAGATCTTGTAGACTTATGATACACATTTTTGGTAATCTTTACATTCAACAAACAAATATGATGATTGTGTCCCTAAAAAAAAAAGGGATTGCCAAAAATGTATAAAATCAGAGTCTTCCAAAAAAAAAAAAAGGCATGTGTGATTATATTTTGGCCCGGATGACATATATGTTTTATGCCATGGATAAGTTTATTTTTTTATGAACACATTTGTACCCAACAAATTTGATGGCTAGATGAGTTCATATATTCTCAAAAACAAGTTTCAAATTATTATGTGTATGTAAATGTCCAACATGAGACCAACATAATTGGTTGACAATTTTCAAACATTGCAAGCAATGCAAAAATTTTGGCAAGTGTACTATTTTAAGTACAGTATCGTAAAAATTTGTAAAGAAAACAAAAAAAATGTTACCTTTGTAAAAGTTTAGAGAAGATGACCAAGATTTTCATTTTTTATTGGTAAAATAAAAAAAACCATCATTACTTTATGGAATAATAGGCATATTCTTAATAAATAAAATATGTTTTCAAATTAAAGATTCTGTTTCTTTTTTATATTTATATATAATATTGCATTTTTTCAATAGACGATTAACATTATTAATTTTGTAAGTTTAAACAAACAAAAAATCAGGATACTAACACAGAAATGTACAAACACATACATACAACATTCAGAAATCCATGTTGTTAACAGAAATGTCAGTTGGTGATTAACGCATTTTGACTTTAAGACAAGTAAGCTTTTAGCTCTTAGATTGTTTAAACTAATTAAACATTTTCATCTAAGTGAAAATAATACATTTTATCAAAAATATACCCATAAAAATGTTAACAAACATCAATATTATTATTAGCATCAAAACAATTAAAGTAATCAGTAAATAATTTTCTAATTTGTAAGCCAGATGTCACGGAATTATGCGACATAGGTTCACCTGTTGGATTAACAACATGGTTTATCTGAGATTCATCATCAACATAAGTTCCTCCATCATGTATCCGACAGAAATTGTGAAGCACTATGGTAGCCTTGATGACAGATTTGACAGAGTTTGGCTGCAACTGAATAGTTGTGTGATAAATGCGCCATTTGTTAGCTAAAATACCAAATGCACACTCCACATAACGTCTTGCTTTAGTTAGCCGATTATTAAAGTACTGTTTCCTGTCATCAATTGATCTCCTTGGATATGGTCGCATAACATGTTTGGATAATGCAAATCGTGCATCTGCCACCATCACATATGGTGCCAACGGTCCAGATGTACCAGGTAGGGCAACTGGGGGTGGGATCAATAATGAATTTTCTTGCAGGCGTTGGGCTAATCTTGATGAACGGAAAATACGGGCATCTGAGGCACTACCATAGGCCCCAATGTCAGCATAAATAAAACGGTATTCTGTGTCAACCAATGCCAAAATAACAACCGAAAAAAACTTATGAAAATTGAAATAACGTGAACCAGAGTTTGGTGGTTTTTTTACTCTGAAATGCTTGCCATCCAAAGCTCCTATGCAGTTAGGAAAGTCCACAGAGTCCTTGAAGCCCTTAGAGATTTTCAACCAATCTTCTCTGTTTGGCTGAGGCATCATTTGGTCTTTTAAATGTTGCCATATCATGTCGCATGTGTGACGTACTATAACGGCAATGGTTGATCTCCCCAACAAAAAATCAAAATGTAAAGCACTAAAAGATTGACCAGTCGCCAAGAATCTATGAACACAAGACAAACAATGATTTTCAATTAGCAATATGTTTTTTTCTAGAAAACCAAACAAAACAAACCACAAACAATGATTAAAAACAGAGATTAGATCAAGAAATATCAATTACACATTTCAATGTGAAACATAACACATTTAAAAAAGAATAAAAAAAAAATAAATACCTCAGAGTCACCAAAAATCTCTCCTCAGGGGAAATGGAAAGCCGCATCCAAGTGTCCTGATGTTGCAAATGAGGTCGTAAAATATTTAGTAAGTAATCAAAACTCTCAACTGACAAACGGCAGTATGAAAAAAACTTATCTGGGAAATTCCGTAACTCGAAAAATAACGTATGGAAATGACCATGCATAGGCCGCATCATGATTAGTGGATGCACCCACAATCTGTTTCTTCTTCCATTATCATATTGCAACATGTGCCGTCTAACGCCAAAACGACGAGATATAATCCAACATAAAAACACTAAGGCCTCCGTGGATAATGGCATTGAGAAAAATTTGTCACAACACATAGGTGCTCCAAGGCAGAATACAAGCAGGAAACAGTTTATAGGTAACTTATATTTATGTCCTAATCACATACACCTATGTGTCATTTAATTCCAACTGATCACCATTATCTCAATGTGTGAAACATGTTAAACACGCACAAAAAAATGGACTGCACACGGAACACACACTGACGTATGTCACGCACAGGAAAACGCACACACGTACACACGTATGACACACGATATGCATACGGACACTACACGGAGGGGAAAAACGGACAGAAAATACGGAACACGGACACAAAAAATGGACTACAGCACACGTACGTTTTTTACACGTGAGTGTGGCAGAAGCCTTAGACTGTGTACACCAGCCCCAGATATGATGAAGGCTGGTATACGGTCACCACTAGGAATGGCTATATACCCTGCCTGCCTGCCTGCCTGCCTGCCTGTATACTGCTACAATAGTCCTGACAAGGACTCTTTTGGTCACTAGCCTGTATTCCAACCTGGCTATACCCTGCCTGTATACAGCAACAATAGTCCTGAGAAGGACTCTGTTACTGTACTCCGACCTGGCTATACCCTGCCTGCCTGTATACAACTAGAATAGTCCTGAGAAGGACTTTTGGTCACACTGTTTGCAGCCCTGATACGGAAAT
Source organism: Anomaloglossus baeobatrachus (assembly GCF_048569485.1). Taxonomy (NCBI): domain Eukaryota; kingdom Metazoa; phylum Chordata; class Amphibia; order Anura; family Aromobatidae; genus Anomaloglossus; species Anomaloglossus baeobatrachus. The sequence goes on from NC_134353.1 coordinate 147,063,696, forward strand.
AGCTATAAAGGGCCGCAAACCTTTCCCTGAAGCAGCGACACTCTCCCTGCACTGACTGTCTGGATAGCTGTGAGCAGAGCACAGCGCGCACGCCGGTATAAAGGCTCGGTCACGCTGTGCAGGCCGGCCAATCACTGCAATTCCACAACTAACAGGGCTGTGGCATTGCAGTGGTCTGCCAGCCAATCCCTGCATGAGGGCTGGCTCTCAAAAGAGCGCCAACATGCAGGGATGAAGACCACGAGTACAGCACGAGTATCGCGAGATTACTCGGTCCCCGCCGAGTAGACCGAGTACAGTGATACTCGTGCGAGTACCGAGTAGTAACAAGCATGCTCGCTCATCACTAGAAAATATCAATGGCCATCATAACTTAATTCATTATTTTGGGCTTGGCGTCCGGATTTATTCATTTTTAAAGATTTTATGAAAGTCTTGTATTAGAATGACATTATTGCTCATAGTTTAGCTCCACAGATAGATGCACCATTACTTCCAATTTGTGGTGTCCTTCCAACAATAGAACTAACCGGACAATCAGTTCATGGCAGAGGAACACCACTTGTGAAATTAGATAATGGTACTGTAAGGAAAATTTTTATTAAAGTAAAAAAAAAAAGAATAAAAAAAGAAGATTCATTATTATGAGCCATAGAAAAAAAATGATGTAAAACACTGAAAGAAGAACATGGCATGCTGTTTTTTTCTTATAGAAAAAAGATAACACATCATTGAAAAAAACACTTTATGGCTATGTTGATAATAAAAAAAAATAAAATGCAGTGAAATTGCAGAGTTTTTTCTTACATACAACATTCCCTCTTCTCAATAAGATAAATACCGTATTTTTCGGTTTATAAGAGGCACCGGATTATAAGACGCACCCCAAATTTAGAGGCGGAAAACAGGAAAAAATAATTTTTAATCTTAAAATGAGGATCCGTCTTATAATCGTAGTGTGTCTTAATCATAATGCTTACCAAGGGGGAAGCGGCGGTGGTGGAGCAGCTCAGGAAGGTCACAGAAGGCAGAGTCAGTGATACTTCGGGCTCAGAAAAGGGGTGTTGCGTCTTAAGAGGGTCAATGGATGGAGGGTCAGTGATACTGTGGCCTTGAGGGTGTCGCGGGACGGGAGCCATTAAACTGCTGGCGTGCTATGGGGGTGTTACTGCAGTGGAGGACTCAGGAGGGTCACATGTTGGGGTGTCGCTGCTGCAGAGGGCAACGGATCTGACTGTGGACTCCATTGAATCTCCCGTGGTTGATGCGATAGGCTTGAAGAAAAAGGCCGCGGATGCTTTGAATACGCAAAGAGGTCTTCACAGCCATTTTCCTGAAGTCCATAGTTTCAATCTGCGTGTGATTCAATAGAGTCCGCAGTCAAGTCAATGCACCCGCCACCGCCACGACACTGCAGTGACACCCTCAGTATCGCCGACCCTGCCTCCAATGACCCCGCTCCACCATCGCTGCCTTGGTAAGCCATATCCACATTGTGAGACACACCCCCATTTTACCCCCTAGTTTTATGAGGAAAAAAAGTGCATCTTACAATCCGGAAAATACAGTATGTTTGCATTCACAAATGGTACTAAAAAGAACTATAATTGGTTCTAAAAGGAAAAAATAATACAAAAACGCTCTCCTACAGCTTTGTCAACAGATCGTTTTTGAAATGCATCCAGACCTCAGAGGGTTAATAGGTGCTTTACTTGCTCTATCAATTAGTCCTTAATAGCCACATTTTTTTTTATACTTTTAGAAAAATGTCTAATGCAACATTTACATCCTAATATCTATTGAAGACTAACCTATTATAAAACGGAACAGAGCAGAACTTAACGTTAAAGTATATTACATATTCTGCTCGTAAACTTACTATATTGCAGCTCATTCTATTAATTACTCACTTAATAAACTTTAAGAGAATACATTAAAATATTAAGACTGACAAGAATGAGCTTAAACTGTACTTTATGAAACTATCACTACAAATGAAAGTGTGATGTATAGACCAGTATAATTATATTATGCTCTTATACAGTAGGTGATATACCAGCTCTGAGAGAAGACTTCTTTACATTGCTATAGTCCTGGGTCATTTTCTGCAATGCGGAGAATCTGATAGTTGGAGACTCTATGTGGAACATTTATCAGAAATTCCATTAGATTTGACAATAGGAAAAACACTACAAGCATCACTATTCATCCCATTAAAGCAACAAACACTGCTGCTAAACCCTGATGGAACCTACTATAAGTCAAAAGAATGATACAGCACTGTATGGCTGCTATTATAAATGGACGCCACAATGCAGCTGTGAGCAAGATTGTGACATCATGCTTTATTCCAGTAATTTTAAGAGACCTTGGACCACTATTTGCAAAGCAATCACCACTATCAAAATTCTACCATTAGTTCTCCAAATTGATTCTTTTCTTTGTAGTCCACTTTTTTTCCAGATGAAAAACTAGAGATGAGTGAATCGATTTCTGACTAAATTTTAGAAATGAGATTTCTGACAAATTTTAGAAATGAGTGAATATGGCAAAATTCGAGTTGCCTGTTTGTACGTTTTTTTTCCTAGGAAATTAAATTGGGAGCAAAGTTATTCTCCGCAAAACTAATGTTCAATATGCTCTCGGATCACTCCAGATCATGGAGCATAACAACTGTAATATGTAAAAAAAATAATAAAAATACTTTTACTCACCTCACAGCTAAATTTTATGGCCACTTTGCTCCTCACCACCACCCAAGTTTGCTGGGCCCAGGAAGGTTCTTCCAGACCCGGAAATATCAGCACTGCCGATATCAATCTGCAGGTGTAACAAAGATAAGACAGGTGGCAGTGAGAAGTGGAGGGGCTACAGAGGTGAGTATGAGTGTGATTGTGGAATATTGTGGATTGTGTACCATTTTGTGTGGGTTAATGTTTGGGCATGGTTCACTGACCATTCTGTATTCCTTATGTGTACATTGTCCCATTTGCAGGTTTAATTCCTCCCCGACCATGCTTTTGTTCCTAAGTTGGGGGAGGGGGCGTGAGATCCACCTACTGTAAACTCTCTGCTTACCTGGGAGATTCAGGGAGTCTGTGTGGAACCTGAAGACAGAAAAAAGAAGATTGATCCTCTGAGGCTGCAGCCAGCATGCCAGAGCGACTGTGAGAAAACCCCATTTGCCTGGAAAAGGACTGCTGGAGGATTGTGACTGATCCCTGGGACATTTATGCCATTACTGGACAATTTTACCCGCTGTTTTGTGGATTATCTTATAGATCATTTTGATTTGCTTGGAATAAATGCTTATTGGATGATACAGCCATCTCTCGCTCTGTTGATTGTGTGATAAGGGAGAAGGACCCCGTGACAATGAGGGTATTTTTAAACATAGCTTTTTAAGATTTAGGAACATTTCGGCCAGCAGCAACCATTTTGCTCAATCCACACGGAAGCAAATTACAAAAAATGTAATGCACTCAAATGTATTCACTCATCTCTACTAAATATGAGTGGATTATTTATAGAGATTGACTTTGAGTCACGTTTACTTGATTTAAACAGTTTACAATTTAATTTGCTAAGGTTCAGCTCAAAACTAAAGATGAGCAATCCAGAAGTTTGGTGTTCGGTACAAACTCATACCTTTCCAAAAAAACAAAGTTCAGGTTCTGAGTTTGGGTGTTTTACGAATGCAAACCACTCACACAAACATTGCTGAGCTTGAGTATGCACCATTGTCGGCCCAGTTTGAGCCGCTTGTAGTGTTTGACCGGCTTGCCCTGGGGGTAAAAACAGTGTAATGAAATGCAGTGTGCATGCCAAAAAAATAGGGAAAAAAACCTCCCACCCTTCCACAGAAGTGTACAGTTAATGGCATAGTACATAGTACAATCGACCACATAATTGCTATCATAATTTATGAAAGAATTAATTTGTTTATGTTGGGTAATATTATTGGTTCTTTTGACATACTTGCAAACATTGCACTTGGTACTATAACATCTGTAAAAACCTGTAGTTTTGTTAGTGGGCGGTGCTGTATATATATATATATATATATATATATATATATATATATATATATATAGCAGTAGGTACTCGATTGTATTGAAAGTAAAACTTGTAATATTAAATATATAGGCTGTACTATAGAGAAGCTAAAAAGACGTATTGCAGAACATCTTTCTAACATTGTAAGTAATAATACTATGTATTCTGGGGTTACTAAACATTTCCTTGAACAGCACAATGGAAACATTGACAATTTAGTCTTCTTTGGTGTGGAAAGAGTTAATTGTCCAGTCCGAGGAGGAGACTGGCGTAAAAAACTTCTATTTAGAGAAGCTTTCTGGATCACACATTTGAACACTAAATACCCAAGAAGGCTGAATTTCAGGAATGATACTTTATTTATTTATTGATTGTTTCTATTTCTAAATGTGGAATGTAGAACCTGTTCTCAATATATTCTGATTATGAGCAGTCTCTCTATGATTGGTTGTTTGTATTTTAAATGTTTTCCCATGCATCAGTGTAAAGCGGGCTTTACACGCTACGACATTGCTCAAGTGATCTCGTTGGGGTCACGGAATTTGTGATGCACATCCGGTCGCTTTAGCGATGCCGTTGCATGTGACACCTATGAGCCATTTTGCATCGTCGCAAAAACGTGCAAAATCGCTCATCGGCGACATGGGGGTCCATTCTCAAATATCGTTACTGCAGCAGTAACGAAGTTGTTCCTCGTTCCTGTGGCAGCACACATCGCTCCGTGTGACACCGCAGGAACGAAAAAGCTCTCCTTACCTGCCTCCCGGCCGCTATGCGGAAGAAAGGAGGTGGGCGGGATGTTCGTCCCGGTCATCTCCGCCCCTCCGCTTCTATTGGGCGGCGGTTCAGTGACGCTGCTGTGACGTTGCTGTGATGCTGAACGAACCGCCCCCTTAGAAAGGAGGTGGTTCGCCGGTCACAGCAACATCACAGGGAAGGTAAGTAGTGTGACGGGTCCGGGCGATGTTGTGCGACACGGGCAGAGATTTGCCCGTGTCGCACAACCGATGGGGGCGGGTACGCATAATGGCGATATCGGTACCGATATCGCAGTGTGTAAAGCGGCCTTAACACTCAGTGAACAAGGACCCAATGCCTGAAACGTGTTTGAGTGACACAGATCTATCATAACTTCAACAAAGGACCGGCACTCCAAATCTTCTGGAATTTTTTAGAATTTATTCCACATAAATTGATTAATGTGCAATAAATTAAAAAAAATTCCTGAAGATTTGGAGTGCCGGTCCATTGTTCAAGTTATATTGTGGATGCCTTCCTTGGACACGTGCACCTTAGATTGTGTGCCACCTGGAACATTTATTTCTACAGATCTAGCATAGATTTTTAATGATTTTTGAATAAATTGGAAGTTTTATATACTTTGGAGACATCTTTTTTCCTTATTCTGCATTGGACCGACAGCCCGGACCATGGATTTATCTCCAGTCAGCTAAACAAGAGGGTACATCAATCTACTGAACATGGTGAGGCACAAAACCTTTTTCCTTGTGTTAGAGATTAAATACTTGAATGTTTAACCCCTCCCTATCTTGTGATTATTACACTATAGCAAATATGCACTTACAGAGGTTCTCTGCTGAAAACAAGTAATCGCCTTTTCTAAGGCCCCGTGCACACGTTGAATTTTTGGGCAGTATTTGTAGCCAAAACCAGGAGTGGTAAAATAAGAGGAAAAGTATCATAGAAACACGGGCTCCACTTCTGCATTTTTCACCCACTCCTGATTTTGGCTACAAATACCGATCTAATATAATTACCAAATACTGAAAGTGTGAACGTGGCCTAAGGATAAGTGATAACATATTGATCAGTGGGGTCTGATTGCTGGGACCCGAACTGATTGGCAAAATATGCAACTTTTATCCTCATTGGAGTTCATGTGCAACTCGACCACTAATCCAATAATTCCGTCAGTGGCTGTGAGCGCTGCACTAGTTATTATCTGACTGCTCCACAGAGGATGAAAGGAGCTGCGGTCACACATCCCACTTGTTACATTTTATAATGGGGATAAAAGTGCTCTGTCAGGGATAAAAGTTCCACATGTATCATGGTCTGGGCATAACATTTTAAATATATCTCATGACTCTCACATGCTTTGTAATATTTGTTTAAGCTTAGTTTTTATTTTTTCTTTTATTTAGGGTGACTTTCCTCAGTTGCACTCTATATAGGATTGGGCACATGTACAGGATGGGGCACAAAGTATAAAATTGTACATGATCAAACAAATATTCTTGGAATTTTGTAAATGAAATTTTTGTCTTTAAAGTTTACAGTTTTTGTCAAATTGTTAATAATTTTTTTTGAGGTGGGTGAATTTGTGTATTTCCATGAAAAGCTATTTTGTTGATTGCTGAAGCTTTTGCAGAACAGATGCCTGTTGACCCCACATCTGACCAGGAGAGCCTTCTCCGCTCCCTGCACAGTCCACACACTAAATTTTTGTAAAATTGTTAATGTTATTTTGGGAATTACTCCTCTGCCTGTTCCACCACCAAACTAAAATATATGACCAAGGCAGCAGGGATTACAGTACATTGTATATGAGATGATGGACCTCAAGTAAAAAGTGTTGTACTGTCTGAACAGTTATGTTAAATACTACCTGCACTGTGCGCTTTTTCCATCAGATGTGCTAATCTAATGGACTTAAGGCCACTTTACACGCTGCGATATCGTTACCAATATTGCTAGGGTGCGTACCTGCCCCGATCGGTTGTGCGACACGGGCAAATCGTTGCCCGTGCCAAACAACATCGGTTACACCCATCACACTACTTACCTGCCTAGTGACGTCGCTGTGACCGGCGAACCGCCTCCTTTCTAAGAGGGCGGTTCGTTCTGCGTCACAGCAACGTCACTAAGCGGCCGTCCAATAGAAGCGGAGCGGCAGAGATTAGCAGGACGTAACATCCCGCCCACCTCCTTCCTTCCACATTGCCGGCGGCCGCAGGTAAGGTGAGGTTCCTCGTTCCTGCGGTGTCACACATAGCGATGTGTGCTGCCGCAGGAACGGCGAGCTACATCGTACACGCAGCAGCAACGATAATTGTGAATAGGGGGGCTTGTCACCGATTAGCGATTTTGAATGTTTTTGCGACGATTCAAAAATCGCTCATAGGTGTCACACGCAACGACATCGCTAAAGCGGCCGGATGTGCCTCCCAAATTCCGTGACCCCTTCGACATTGCTTTAGCGATGTCATAGTGTGTAAAGCGGCCTTTAAGGCACCGCCAGCAATAAGGAAGGAAGGAGGTGGGCGGGATATTATGTCCCGCTCATCTCCGCCCCTCCGCTTCTATTGGGCGGCCACTTAGTGACGTCGCTGTGACACCGAACAAACCGCCCCCTTAGAAAGGAGGCGGTTCGCCGGTCACAGAGACGTCACTAGGCAGGTAAGTAGTGTGACAGGGCCGTGCGATTTTAGGCGCCATGGGCAGCGATTTGCCCGTGACGCACAAACGATAGGGGCGGGTACGCACGCTAGCGATCTTGCTAGCGAAATCGCAGCGTGAAAAGCGGCCTTTAGGCTTAGCAAATAGAAACAATGGCAAGAAGTGGCCCAGCTTTTGGTGGCTGTGCTTTTATGTCCAGCCTTCAGTGTACTCTGACCATGGAGGCTGTATGACCGGTGTCTATGTCAAACCCAATCAGACCTGAATGTATAACTGCAAACATGGAAAATCTTACATTTGTCAAGATGAATCAAGCATATATCAATTCTCATTCCCCAACCACTGCGGCCATTGATTAATTAAGCCATACCATCTGCCTGTCTGACTGTCATTTGTCAGTCTTCTGTACTGTTCTGCTGCCACCATGGCTGATGGACTGTACCCAGACAAACATTTGTTATGGACATGGTTATGGACTTTTATGGTCAGTATTCAGTATTATATGAAGATATCCAAGACAGGACTAAAAATGACGTTTGAACTGTACTCAGACATGGGACTTTCTGGTCATAAGACTTTTGTGATTCATGGTGACTTAGCTTAATATAAAATGATGAAACACATATTCATATATATCTCAGAATAAGCTGTTTTTGCCGTTTACCCAATAGAAGAGGTGTACGTATTCTTGGCTCCTATCCAGCTGACTTCCATAAATGTATTTGAACTTCCGTGATTATAGCAGTCATCTTTCCTACCCGGACTCGTGGTCATCTCTGGCCTGTGTGGATGAATAGCATGCATGCCTGACATACATTTGACTCATGATTTGGAATACAGATGGGTTTATGTGGATGCATGCTTGAATTGCTTCACTCCCAAATTATGCCAGCCTATCACATGTACTCTTTGTCCATCATGTAATCTGTACTTTAGAACTGCTGCTGCTGTGCTTTTGGGGTTGCTTTTGCTGGCCAGACATCTATTTGCCTACTCTATTCTATATTTTTTACCATGCGGATTCTTTTGCCGTCACTACCATTGTACAGCCACACCATGCACACATCTCTTGTCTGCCAACTGTGTTTCTTAGTGCTACACTGTACACCTTCTTCTATGGCTGTTGTTGCTGTTCCAATATTGCCAGACATATGCTTGCCTGCTCCATCATAATTCTTGACCATGTGGCTCCTGCCACTACCACTACATCGCCATGCCACATCTTCTGGCTGTCCATTGTGTTTATACTGCTAGACACTATAGATGCTGGGAAACATGCTCTCTTTCAAACATGAAACAGCTCATAAAATAAGGAATATTTAATTTTCAATAGCTTCTTGATTAGTCATTGCTTCTTCATCTTTAAAATATCTATCCATTTCCTACCTACCTAAAAACAGATGACTTTGGATACCTTGATGTAAATCTTTGTAATTGCCTAATCAATTTAAGAATATCAAACCTATTGCAAATCCCAAAAGCGACATGTGAGGTATTTAACAAAGGAAGATTGCTCCAGTGGAGAATCATGCTGATAGGTTGCTAATGAGACCGGAGTCCTGACAATGGCATTGGTGTGCTGTCAGTGTGTGTATGTGTTTAACATTGAAGGTATAAAAGTAGCTTTCTAATTGCATTCTTTCTTTATCCACACCAAAAAAAAGTATGCCATACTGATGACATACCGATGGTACACTGATATCACACTGATGGAAAACACTGACGCAGGTGCCATTTTTTCCCATCCAAGTTTCATATACAGACATGAAGGGGGCCTAGTTCCCACTTTCAGCATTTAATCAGTATTACATTTGTATATGTAAGCTAAAATAAGGGCTCATGCGGACATAACTGCATAATATTCTGCAGCGATTTGACAGCACATGTGCGCTTCAAATCGCTGCAGAAACATTGCATAATGAATGCAGTATTTTTGTTAAAAAAGGCCAATTTCATATGCTCGGGATGCTGCCCCCACCATAGACAGGTTGGGAGCTGCATCCAAAACGCAGAAATAATTGACATGCTGCTTTTATGAACGCACGAATTTGGGTCAAATTTTTAGCACCCAAATCGCTGCGTTCAAAAAAGCAACGTGCGCACGTCTCATGCACAATCTACATAGATTGTGCAGGGGGCGCAGGAAGCATGAATTTACGCTGCAGTGCAATACGCAGCGTAAATGCATGTCAGTAAGCAACGTGCACATGAGCCCTAAGGAGTGGAACAATCAGAGGAAAAGTATAATAGAAACACGTCACCACTTATGCATTTTTCACCCACTTCTGTTTTGGCTTCCAAATACTGATGTAAAATACAGACAAATACTAAACGAGTGAACGTGGTATAACACAGAGAATGGCGGACAATTTAAAATGCTAACAAAGAATGGCAGGATTGTTGTTTCGTTTATATTCCTTGCTATAAAGAGTTAACAAACATTCAAGAAGTTATATCTTCCCCAAAATGATGCCTCATCCTGTAAAAACAAACCCTTATAAGAATATGATGCCAAAAATATAAAAGTTATGGCTCCTGCAACATGACAATAAAGATGTGAAGAAAAAAATAAAAGCCTTTGATTAAGTCTAAAACTGAATGTGACGCCAAGGGTTACTTGTCTCACTGACATTGTTTATGGTCACAAGAGGCACTGTGTATGGACCCATCATTCTGTATTATTTTAAAATATAAAAACCTACTTTTGTCATTTTATACTCATAATAAATATAAAACTATAATAGCTATTTTCTAAACTTCTTTATCATTTTTGGTGTCTTTCAGCAGTTATGCTGTCTTCTATAGTAAGAATATATTAACCAGCCTAACTGAATAAAGTTCTGGATTGCAGATGCCCTAATGTTATGCCAATTTTCTCATGTGTGAATGGTCAGTTGGAGAAGTGTTGGCTGCAGATAAAAAGAGGCATAAACTGTTGTGAGAATTAAATCTGGAATGCTGGCAGGGATTCACGGGTTTCCACCAATTTGGCAAAGAAAAGGATAAAAAGCTCAGCAATTTTTTACAGTGACATAATACAGCTGATAAACACTGGCATGAAAAGTAAGATAAAAAGAACAAAATGAACTTATTTACCAGTTCATTGTAACACACCTTATTACTGTGCATTGAGAACCCTTATAGTTAAAAAATGCAATGAAAACCATACAAACATTCTAAACATACAAACACTTAAACTAATAAAAGCATACTAAGATTACTGACTAAGAATACTAACTATATAATAATAATAATTTATTCATTTATATAGCGCTATTAACTCCACAGCGCTTTGCATACATTGGCAACACTGTCCCCATTGGGGCTCACAATCTAAGGTCCCTAACTGTATGTTTTTGAAGTGTGGGTGGAAACCAGAGTACCCAGAGGAAACCCATGCAAACACGGGGAGAACATACAAACTCCTTGCAGATGTTGTCCTTGGTGGGAATTGAACCCACGACCCTAGCGCTGCAAGACTGCAGTGCTAACCACTGAGCCACCGTGCCGCCTATATGAGATAGTTTAAATATTAAAAATCCATAAAAAATGTTTACACCATGTATTCTAAAAAAAATAATTACAGAATAAAACCAGTGGCATGCAAAGAAAATAAATGGTTCTATAAAAAGATCAAATTTGTACCCTGGTTCCCCATTCCTCGATCTTCCCTAGTACAAAATTCCATGAAATCTGCTACATTTCTATGTTCCTTATTTAACTCTTGTGACAAATAATGTGCCAGAATTTAATACCAGAACAATAAATAAACCAACCAGTGCAAAACGATAAAACATTAGTAAAATTAGCTTTAAAGCCCCATGTTACCTTGTATTTTTCAGCACTGGAGTGGTGCTTTAAATTGAAGGCCACTGCCCCCTGTCTTATACTTACCATTTGGCGTTTTCATGCCTTTTTAGCGCTGTTCAGTTCTATGGCACAATCTCGTGACTGTAACTTCTGACAGGACAGAAGTTAGAAGTTACGGTATGTCACAAACTCCCAAAGCAACTCTATGAGAGTCAGAATGAGGCCAAAATAGGCTTTCTTAGAGATGCATTGATTTGTGACCTCCAGCATACTCCAAGAACCACTGGAGCAACCGGCATGTCACTAATCGCTGGAGTATCAGACAGGGGACAGGGGGACTTAGATTTAACCCCTTTCATGGACGATTTTTCGTTTTCCATTTTACTTTTTTGCTCCCCTTCTTCCAAAAGCCGTAAGTTTTTTATTTTTCAGTAAATCTTGCCATATGAGGGCTTGTTTGTTGTGGAACGAGTTGTACTTTTAAATGAAACCATGAGTTTTACCATACAGTGTACTGCAAAACAGCAAACAAACCTCCAAATGCAGGAAAATTGCAAAAAAACGCGATTGTACGATTTTTTTGATATTTTTTCACTATGTTCACTATATGGTAAAATTGATGTGTTAGTGTTATGCATCATCAAAAAATCAGAAGTTTGTCCAAACAAAAGTGCCATTTTCCGCAACCCGTAGTGTTCTTATTTTTTGGGATCTATAGCTCAGTGATGGCTTATTTTTTTGCGTCTTGAGCTGACATTTTTAATGGTACTATTTCTGCACAGATGCTACATTTTGATCGCCTGTTATTGCATTTTGCGCAAAAAATGTAATTATGCTATTTTTACTAGATAGCTATAAGAATCAGCAGTCTTTTCTCTTGATCAGAGCAGCACTGCTCAAATTGGGAGAAATGCTTAACTCTTGTAGCCTGCAGTACTCGACTGCTTGTTACAAGATCTGAGTCATGTGAGCTACTGGAGTCATCACATGACCCTGAGCTACATGACAACCATCAAATCCATGTGATAGCGTCACATGACTTCCGCTGGAGGCCAGTGATTATGTGATTACCACGATCACCATTAAAATGGCGCGGTCACATTTTGACAGCACCATTTAAGGGATTAACAGGTACAGGTGGATAGCAATTCCACTTGTGCCTGCAAAGCACACATGTCAGCTGTACAAATTAGCTGATCATTGCCAACTGTCCGCGGCAGCCAGTGGGGATTATTACTATGACCGCAGGGATGTAATATTACTGCCCATTATCATGGTGCATTAAACATAAAGATCATGAATAACCTAGTTAAAGCATTGCATTAGCACATGTCCCAATGCAAATTTTGAACCCAGCTGTCTAAAAACAACAGTTTATTAAGGCAAATTATATAATTTTTAGGCAACACATTGGGGTGCAAATAAATCATACCGTAATTTAATAAAAACATTTGCGACATATTTTTTGTTGTTTACATATCACACTAAGCTTATGTTATAAATTGTATAGGATATTACAATCACGCAGATACCTGTGCACAATTTTTATTTTTCTGTATTTGCATTTAGTAAAATGTATAAAATATATTTTTCTTTTGCAGTCTGGACTTTTACTTATTACTTTTATTGTTCATTTGTATGTACATACAGTGGAATTGTGGTTAATGAGAACAATCCGTTCTGGGAGTGTGCTTGTTAACCAAGTTACTCGTTCAGCAAACTAAGATTTCCCATAGGAAATCATTGCAATTCAGATAATTTGTTCCACAACTTGTTAAATGTCCCATCGTGGTCCCCTATTGTGCCATTCCAAACACGTACAAACATGCACAAAGACGCACGTACACACATTATGCTCACCTTACCTTCCGTTCCCTCGCCGTCTTCCTGGAACTTTCAATTCACGCGTACAGGCTGTGTATCGGGTAACCATCGCGACCGATGCCGGACCTTCTGCTCCCAGCGCCTTTGAGTAGCAGTTGATAGGGGAAGTTCCACCCTCGTCATGATGGTTACCGGATACACATCTGTAGCGGCGAACTGCAAGAACCATGAGGCCATCGATGGAACGGAAGGTAATATGTGTACCTTCCAATCCATCGCCGGCCTCATGGTTCTTGTAGTTCGCCGCTACTGGATGTGTATCGGCAAGCATCGCAACAAGGGAAGAACTTCCCCTGTCAGCCGCTACTCAAAGGCAGCTCGCTGGTCAATCAGAGGCAAGCGGCACCTACCTTTGACATCAGCGTGCTGGGAGCGGAAGGTCCGGCATCGGTCGCGATGGTTACCGGATATACAGCCTGTACGGGCAAACTGCAAGTTCCCGGATGCCAGTGAGGGAATGGAAGGTAAGGTGAGCATAATATGTGTGCGTGTGCGTGCTTGCGTGTTTGTGTGTGTTTGTGCGTGCTTGTGTGTGTTTGTGTGGACTGCAAGAGTGGGTTAGAGCGTGGTGGATGTACGGAACTGGAAGTGTGTGCGGTGGATATTTTGCTCATACAGCAAAGCTTGCTCATAAACAGAGTTACAAATTTACAGCAAGCTTTGCTCGTTAAGCAAAATACTCGCTAACTGGGTTACTCGTTAAGCGAGGTTCTACTGTACATTGTTTTACTTTATTTTACATAATTTGCATCTTTAGAGAACGTAGTTTATTATTTTAACATAATTGATTTTTTTTCCACTGTAACTGGGGCACCCTTAGTAGTCCGAGTTTCAAGGGAAAGAGAGCACAAATACAGCGACAACAAGTTAATTGACAGAGCTTCTATGGATCGGCTTGGAGCCAACAGCTCTGCTGTACTGACCGACACCTGGCCATCATGCAGTCATCAGGTCTCATAGAAGCATTGGTGGTTGCTTTGCTTCTGTACGCAACATAGCGCTCAAAAAAGCTAGATGTAGCTGGCATAATAAACAGATGTGGTAGTTACCTGCATATTAGAGATGAGAGAATAAATTTGAGTGGGATAGAACTCTACTCAAATTTTACAAAAATCCATATTTCTCAATATGCTTATTTGTTTGTAATTCACTTTTTCTCAAATTTGGAAAAATTGTAGATGCTAGACGCTTTTTTTCTAAATCATAAAAGGCCATCAAAATGTTAAAAAATAAAAAGCAATCCCTTATACTCACCTCACTGCTCACCTCTCCATGCCCTCTGTCTTTCACTGCCGCTTGTCCAGTCCTCGTCGCAATTTCAGATCATCGTCAACCATACTGACAAGCAGGTTTACCTAGAAGCTGGTAAACCCCCAGAAGATGTTATAACACCCAGAGAACAAAGGAGTCACGTTACAACGGAGGTCCCTGGCACTAGGAAGAGAGCTGAGGGGACACTTCCTGAGCTCACCTCAAGCTGACTCCTGAGCTCCCTAGTGTCCCTACACAGGTTCTTGCAACCTATCACTAAGCCGGATACCTTAGGCCCTCAGCTAGCTCTCAACTCACCCTGACTAGTGTGTAGGCCAATGAGATCACTAGACTCGCCACTACAATACAGAAACACAGGGGAAGGAATACAAACAGGGTAAATAGACATGTAAAGAAAAAGACACTCCAGGTGGCTTCAGTGCAGCAAACACCACTGCTGCGCACAACATGACAGACTTCTTCCAGAGCAGACTGCTTCCAAAGTGGACGACATAGCAATGAGGATTCAGTTTCTATCACAAGCATCATGTGATCAGATCACATGACTTAAATAGGGAATGGGAGTGATCCCAAAGAGCTACACCTTGATTTTGCAGCCAGCAGCCAGGCAGGAAAGGGTGCTGAACTCTTAAAGCACCACAAGCAAGGAGATGTTATCAAATAACAATAGTGAACCTGCAAGCGGCAAGGCGCTGTGACCTTCTCACAACAGATGCACTTGGGGTCTCCCCCAGGGTGAGATACACTTATGACACCTAACCTTTGCGATTCACGTGCAGAGTCATCTCGGGTCAAATTGAATCAAATTTTGAAGCCCAAGTCTTCCATGGGAGGTGCAGGGGTTTCAGCGCAGGCTACACCAATCAAATGAGAACTAGATTGGTGGCAGTAAGAAGTGGAGGGGACGAAAAGGTGAGGAGATTAAGAAATTAAAGATTTCTAAATATACTGTATATATTATGTTTATTATGCTTTTTAGTCTATAGAAACTTCATGTACATAATAAAGGACATTACATTCTCTGTAAGGCCTCTTTTACATGTCCGTGAAAATCACGCACATTTTTCATGGACGTGTGTTATCCGTAAAAACACATGGAGAATGGCAACTTTCTACTCACCTGTCCCTGGCGTCGCTGTCCGTGGTACTGATCTGTGGTCTCCGGTCCTCCCGACTCCCCGCTGCTGCTGCTTCCGGCCGCAGTGAAGTGAATATTCAATGAGCATAATGAGTGGCGGTCGGAAGCAAGTGACAGCATCGGCAGAGACTGCAGGGCTGGAGAAAGTGAGTAAAGTTTTGACACATGTCTTCTCTCCGGAGTGTGTCACACGGAACACATCCATGTGGTCCGTTTGCATTACGTGTGACACGTTTGCGTTCCGTGTGACACCCGTGATGCCAGAGAGAAAACGGACATGTCGGCGTGAGAAACACATGGAGACACATAAGTATGAAACGGACACACGTTCCGTGCGCAAATACTTACGTCTGTCCAAAGCCATAGGAATACCTAGGTCTACGTGTGTACGTGTCTCCTCTCCGGTACGTGAGAAAACTGCCAAACACGTACCGGAGGCACGTACGTGTGAAAGAGGCCTAAAGCAAATTTCCCAGGAAATCTGTGAGAACAGGCGAATTTGAATTATTCCTGATTTGCTCATCTCTACAGCTTATTTCTTCTCCAACAGATATTACCACCAACTATGTCAGACATCTGGGGACCAGGCCTCCTCCATCTATGTTACAGGAGCAGGAATATCAACCCTGCATCAAAAATTTAAAATAGCAAAGAGATAAAGCCCAGGATCAACTGCCAGAAACGTATATTGTATGGCTGTCCTTAATATCTAAAAATATAGTGGATTATATTAAATCAGACAAAACATATGCATGCAATACATCATCAGCTGGCCAGTGAGTTTCCACATGGAACAGGAATAGGTAGAGTTTCAAGTAATAGTTTGCAATGAATTTGAGATAAAAGAAAAAAAAGCAATTTAATTCTAACTGCAAATCTTTATCAAATAGCCATAATTGTAAATGAAAGATTGGAAAAGAAGAAAATGTTGACTCCTTGGGAGATTTTGTATTTTTTAAAGGCAATTAATAAAAAAAAGCTACGGTTTCATTTTTTTACAGGTTCCCCACTGAGCATGCGAGGATGGCTTTATATAGCATATGGGAGACAATTATTTCTAAGGTCTCTTTTACACGTCCGTGAAAATCACGCACGTTTTTCACGGACGTGTCAGAGGTGCGTATTGCCCTTGGTGTGCTGTGTGTATGGCACACACGTGTGTTCTCCGTGTGTTATCCGTGATAACACACGGAGAACGGGAACTTTCTGCTCACCTGTTCCTGGCTTCGCTGTCCGTGGTGCTGATCCTTGGTCTCCGGTCCTGCCGACTCCTCGCTCCGGCTGCTTCCGGCCGCAGTGAAGTGAATATTCAATGAGCATAATGAGCGGCGGTCGGCAGCAAGTGACAGCAGCGGCAGAGACTGCAGGGCTATAGAAGGTGAGTAAAGTTTTGTTTTTTTTCTCACAGATACATGTGTTTTCTCCGGCGCGTGTCACACGGAAAACATCCGTGTGGTCCGTTTGTATTACGTGTGACCCGTTTGCGCTCCGTGTGACACCCGTGATGCCGGAGAAAACGTGGACATGTCTACTTGTGGAGCACACGGGCCCACGTATGCTCCACATTTACACACGGTCCATGGCAGAATACGCACGTGAATGCAGACCCTTTGATTTTAATGGGTCTACGTGTGCACGTGTCTTCAGTAAGTGAGGAAACTGACTATACACATATCGAATTCACGGACGTGTGAAAGAGGCCTAAGGATTAGCAAAATAACAAACCCTATAAAAGATACAATCTTTATTAAATATGTAAAAATTAAAGCCCAGCTCATACAGTGGCATGCAAAAGTTTGGATATCCCATGTCAAAATTACTGTTATTTTAAGTTAAACATGAAATTATCTCTAAATACATAAAGTTAAAGATGAAATATTTTATTTGTATTTTAGGCAACAAAAGGCATCTTTTACATTTTTAAATTAACAAAAAAAGTAAAATGGGCCTATGCAAAAGTTTGAGCACCCTGCATGGTTAATGCCTAGTAGCACCCCATTTGCCAAGTATGACACCTTGTAAATGCTTTTTGTAGCCCATCAAAAGTTCAATTTTTGTTTGAAGGATTTTCATCCATTCTTCATTGAAAAAGTCTTCCATTTTTGTGAGATCCTGGGTCGTCTTGCCTGCACTGCTCTTTTGAGGTCTAGCCACAGATTTTCACTGATCAGATCAGGGGACTTTGAGGGCTATTGTAGAACCTTCAGCTTGCACCTTTTTAGGTTGTCTGTTGGTCTATTTTGACGTGTGATTAGAATCATTATCCATTTGTACTCTTTTCAACTTCAGCTTTTTTACAGTAAAATTTCTGTGAGAGCTGCTGGTAGGATTCCTTGAGAGGAAAATTAGAACCCTCTCTTAACTGCAAAAGACCTTCAGGAATATTTTATCAGACTCTGGAGTTGAGGTATATTGTATATTAGATACATCTGAAAAATTTGGCCTTCATAGAAGAGTCATCAGAAGAAAACCTCTCTTGCGTCCTCACTAGAGATGAGCGAACCGGTCCCGGTTCGGCTCGAGGTCGGTTCGCCGAACGGAGGTCCCGTTCGAGTTCGGCTCGTCGAACGTTCGACGAACCGAACTCGAGCCAATAGGAAAAAATGGCAGGCAATCACAAACACAGAAAAACACCTAGAAAACACCCTCAAAGGTGTCCAAAAGGTGACAAACAACTCACAACACATGGGAAAGTGACAAGGACATATACTCATGCGAAAACAAAAGAGCTGGACAAGGAAAAAGAGGAGGACACACAGATATATGAGTATATGCAAGGAAACATCGATTCCATTATTGTGCAACTTGAGCCCTGCTCATTTTAGGCTTCCAATCTGGATAAATTGCCTGAGCTCGCCACGTACGCCTTGGGGATCTTGTCGTGTCCTGCAGCCAGCGTTCTCTCGGAACCTGTCTTCAGTGCTGCTGG
Organism: Anomaloglossus baeobatrachus; assembly: GCF_048569485.1. Lineage (NCBI taxonomy): Eukaryota > Metazoa > Chordata > Amphibia > Anura > Aromobatidae > Anomaloglossus > Anomaloglossus baeobatrachus. The sequence goes on from NC_134353.1 coordinate 147,082,205, forward strand.
GGGTCTGCTGGCAGATAAGCACACGTGTCTGTCCACTGACAATGTGGACATGGCTCTCAGAGGACTTTTCTTCCCCTGGGTCATCCAGGGGACGGGAAAGGCACGCGTATTTTTGAGAGTGCTTCATGCAAAGCATCTTTTTCATCTTGAAAATTGGGTCAACTGATGCCAGTCAAGTGGGGTGTGTGTGGCCCAATTAGTGTCAACGAGGGAGACTGTGGTTGGAGTCCCCTCGCTGTGTTTGTAAAAGAACCAAGATGAACAAGTCATGGCTCTCAGAGGACTTTTCTTCCCCTGGGTCATCCAGGGGACGGGAAAGGCACGCGTATTTTTGAGAGTGCTTCATGCAAAGCATCTTTTTCATCTTCAAAATTGGGTCAACTGATGCCAGTCAAGTGGGGTGTGTGTGGCCCAATTAGTGGCAACGAGGGAGACTGTGGTTGGAGTCCCCTCGCTGTGTTTCTAAAAGAACCAAGATGAACAAGTCATGGCTCTCAGAGGACTTTTCTTCCCCTGGGTCAGCCAGGGGACAGGAAAGGCACGCGTATTTTTGAGAGTGCTTCATGCAAAGCATCTTTTTCATCTTGAAAATTGGGTCAACTGATGCCAGTCAAGTGGGGTGTGTGTGGCCCAATTAGTGTCAACGAGGGAGACTGTGGTTGGAGTCCCCTCGCTGTGTTTCTAAAAGAACCAAGATGAACAAGTCATGGCTCTCAGAGGACTTTTCTTCCCCTGGGTCAGCCAGGGGACGGGAAAGGCACGCGTATTTTTGAGAGTGCTTCATGCAAAGCATCTTTTTCATCTTGAAAATTGGGTCAACTGATGCCAGTCAAGTGGGGTGTGTGTGGCCCAATTAGTGTCAACGAGGGAGACTGTGGTTGGAGTCCCCTCGCTGTGTTTCTAAAAGAACCAAGATGAACAAGTCATGGCTCTCAGAGGACTTTTCTTCCCCTGGGTCAGGCAGGGGACGGGAAAGGCACGCGTATTTTTGAGAGTGCTTCATGCAAAGCATCTTTTTCATCTTGAAAATGGGGGTCAACTGATGCCAGTCAAGTGGGGTGTGTGTGGCCCAATTTGTGTCAACGAGGGAGACTGTGGTTGGAGTCCCCTCGCTGTGTTTCTAAAAGAACCAAGATGAACAAGTCATGGCTCTCAGAGGACTTTTCTTCCCCTGGGTCAGCCAGGGGACGGGAAAGGCACGCGTATTTTTGAGAGTGCTTCATGCAAAGCATCTTTTTCATCTTGAAAATTGGCTCAACTGATGCCAGTCAAGTGGGGTGTGTGTGGCCCAATTAGTGTCAACGAGGGAGACTGTGGTTGGAGTCCCCTCGCTGTGTTTCTAAAAGAACCAAGATGAACAAGTCATGGCTCTCAGAGGACTTTTCTTCCCCTGGGTCAGCCAGGGGACGGGAAAGGCACGCGTATTTTTGAGAGTGCTTCATGCAAAGCATCTTTTTCATCTTGAAAATTGGGTCAACTGATGCCAGTCAAGTGGGGTGTGTGTGGCCCAATTAGTGTCAACGAGGGAGACTGTGGTTGGAGTCCCCTCGCTGTGTTTCTAAAAGAACCAAGATGAACAAGTCATGGCTCTCAGAGGACTTTTCTTCCCCTGGGTCAGCCAGGGGACGGGAAAGGCACGCGTATTTTTGAGAGTGCTTCATGCAAAGCATCTTTTTCATCTTGAAAATGGGGGTCAACTGATGCCAGTCAAGTGGGGTGTGTGTGGCCCAATTAGTGTCAACGAGGGAGACTGTGGTTGGAGTCCCCTCGCTGTGTTTCTAAAAGAACCAAGATGAACAAGTCATGGCTCTCAGAGGACTTTTCTTCCCCTGGGTCAGCCAGGGGACGGGAAAGGCACGCGTATTTTTGAGAGTGCTTCATGCAAAGCATCTTTTTCATCTTGAAAATTGGGTCAACTGATGCCAGTCAAGTGGGGTGTGTGTGGCCCAATTAGTGTCAACGAGGGAGACTGTGGTTGGAGTCCCCTCGCTGTGTTTCTAAAAGAACCAAGATGAACAAGTCATGGCTCTCAGAGGACTTTTCTTCCCCTGGGTCATCCAGGGGACGGGAAAGGCATGTGTATTTTTGAGAGTGCTTCATGCAAAGCATCTTTTTCATCTTGAAAATTGGGTCAACTGATGCCAGTCAAGTGGGGTGTGTGTGGCCCAATTAGTGTCAACGAGGGAGACTGTGGTTGGAGTCCCCTCGCTGTGTTTCTAAAAGAACCAAGATGAACAAGTCATGGCTCTCAGAGGACTTTTCTTCCCCTGGGTCAGGCAGGGGACGGGAAAGGCACGCGTATTTTTGAGAGTGCTTCATGCAAAGCATCTTTTTCATCTTGAAAATGGGGGTCAACTGATGCCAGTCAAGTGGGGTGTGTGTGGCCCAATTAGTGTCAACGAGGGAGACTGTGGTTGGAGTCCCCTCGCTGTGTTTCTAAAAGAACCAAGATGAACAAGTCATGGCTCTCAGAGGACTTTTCTTCCCCTAGGTCAGCCAGGGGACGGGAAAGGCACGCGTATTTTTGAGAGTGCTTCATGCAAAGCATCTTTTTCATCTTGAAAATTGGCTCAACTGATGCCAGTCAAGTGGGGTGTGTGTGGCCCAATTAGTGGCAATGAGGGAGACTGTGGTTGGAGTCCCCTCGCTGTGTTTCTAAAAGAACCAAGATGAACAAGTCATGGCTCTCAGAGGACTTTTCTTCCCCTGGGTCAGCCAGGGGACGGGAAAGGCACGCGTATTTTTGAGAGTGCTTCATGCAAAGCATCTTTTTCATCTTGAAAATTGGGTCAACTGATGCCAGTCAAGTGGGGTGTGTGTGGCCCAATTACTGTCAACGAGGGAGACTGTGGTTGGAGTCCCCTCGCTGTGTTTCTAAAAGAACCAAGATGAACAAGTCATGGCTCTCAGAGGACTTTTCTTCCCCTGGGTCAGCCAGGGGACGGGAAAGGCACGCGTATTTTTGAGAGTGCTTCATGCAAAGCATCTTTTTCATCTTGAAAATTGGGTCAACTGATGCCAGTCAAGTGGGGTGTGTGTGGCCCAATTAGTGTCAACGAGGGAGACTGTGGTTGGAGTCCCCTCGCTGTGTTTCTAAAAGAACCAAGATGAACAAGTCATGGCTCTCAGAGGACTTTTCTTCCCCTGGGTCAGGCAGGGGACGGGAAAGGCACGCGTATTTTTGAGAGTGCTTCATGCAAAGCATCTTTTTCATCTTGAAAATGGGGGTCAACTGATGCCAGTCAAGTGGGGTGTGTGTGGCCCAATTAGTGTCAACGAGGGAGACTGTGGTTGGAGTCCCCTCGCTGTGTTTCTAAAAGAACCAAGATGAACAAGTCATGGCTCTCAGAGGACTTTTCTTCCCCTGGGTCAGCCAGGGGACGGGAAAGGCACGCGTATTTTTGAGAGTGCTTCATGCAAAGCATCTTTTTCATCTTGAAAATTGGCTCAACTGATGCCAGTCAAGTGGGGTGTGTGTGGCCCAATTAGTGTCAACGAGGGAGACTATGGTTGGAGTCCCCTCGCTGTGTTTCTAAAAGAACCAAGATGAACAAGTCATGGCTCTCAGAGGACTTTTCTTCCCCTGGGTCATCCAGGGGACGGGAAAGGCACGCGTATTTTTGAGAGTGCTTCATGCAAAGCATCTTTTTCATCTTGAAAATTGGCTCAACTGATGCCAGTCAAGTGGGGTGTGTGTGGCCCAATTAGTGTCAACGAGGGAGACTGTGGTTGGAGTCCCCTCGCTGTGTTTCTAAAAGATCCAAGATGAACAAGTCATGGCTCTCAGAGGACTTTTCTTCCCCTGGGTCAGGCAGGGGACGGGAAAGGCACGCGTATTTTTGAGAGTGCTTCATGCAAAGCATCTTTTTCATCTTGAAAATGGGGGTCAACTGATGCCAGTCAAGTGGGGTGTGTGTGGCCCAATTAGTGTCAACGAGGGAGACTGTGGTTGGAGTCCCCTCGCTGTGTTTCTAAAAGAACCAAGATGAACAAGTCATGGCTCTCAGAGGACTTTTCTTCCCCTGGGTCAGCCAGGGGACGGGAAAGGCATGCGTATTTTTGAGAGTGCTTCATGCAAAGCATCTTTTTCATCTTGAAAATTGGCTCAACTGATGCCAGTCAAGTGGGGTGTGTGTGGCCCAATTAGTGTCAACGAGGGTGACTGTGGTTGGAGTCCCCTCGCTGTGTTTCTAAAAGAACCAAGATGAACAAGTTATGGCTCTCAGAGGACTTTTCTTCCCCTGGGTCAGCCAGGGGACGGGAAAGGCACGCGTATTTTTGAGAGTGCTTCATGCAAAGCATCTTTTTCATCTTGAAAATTGGCTCAACTGATGCCAGTCAAGTGGGGTGTGTGTGGCCCAATTAGTGTCAACGAGGGAGACTGTGGTTGGAGTCCCCTCGCTGTGTTTGTAAAAGAACCAAGATGAACAAGTCATGGCTCTCAGAGGACTTTTCTTCCCCTGGGTCATCCAGGGGACGGGAAAGGCACGCGTATTTTTGAGAGTGCTTCATGCAAAGCATCTTTTTCATCTTGAAAATTGGGTCAACTGATGCCAGTCAAGTGGGGTGTGTGTGGCCCAATTAGTGGCAACGAGGGAGACTGTGGTTGGAGTCCCCTCGCTGTGTTTCTAAAAGAACCAAGATGAACAAGTCATGGCTCTCAGAGGACTTTTCTTCCCCTGGGTCAGCCAGGGGACGGGAAAGGCACGCGTATTTTTGAGAGTGCTTCATGCAAAGCATCTTTTTCATCTTGAAAATTGGGTCAACTGATGCCAGTCAAGTAGGGTGTGTGTGGCCCAATTAGTGTCAACGAGGGAGACTGTGGTTGGAGTCCCCTCGCTGTGTTTCTAAAAGAACCAAGATGAACAAGTCATGGCTCTCAGAGGACTTTTCTTCCCCTGGGTCAGCCAGGGGACGGGAAAGGCACGCGTATTTTTGAGAGTGCTTCATGCAAAGCATCTTTTTCATCTTGAAAATTGGGTCAACTGATGCCAGTCAAGTGGGGTGTGTGTGGCCCAATTAGTGTCAACGAGGGAGACTGTGGTTGGAGTCCCCTCGCTGTGTTTCTAAAAGAACCAAGATGAACAAGTCATGGCTCTCAGAGGACTTTTCTTCCCCTGGGTCAGGCAGGGGACGGGAAAGGCACGCGTATTTTTGAGAGTGCTTCATGCAAAGCATCTTTTTCATCTTGAAAATGGGGGTCAACTGATGCCAGTCAAGTGGGGTGTGTGTGGCCCAATTAGTGTCAACGAGGGAGACTGTGGTTGGAGTCCCCTCGCTGTGTTTCTAAAAGAACCAAGATGAACAAGTCATGGCTCTCAGAGGACTTTTCTTCCCCTGGGTCAGCCAGGGGACGGGAAAGGCACGCGTATTTTTGAGAGTGCTTCATGCAAAGCATCTTTTTCATCTTGAAAATTGGCTCAACTGATGCCAGTCAAGTGGGGTGTGTGTGGCCCAATTAGTGTCAACGAGGGAGACTGTGGTTGGAGTCCCCTCGCTGTGTTTCTAAAAGAACCAAGATGAACAAGTCATGGCTCTCAGAGGACTTTTCTTCCCCTGGGTCAGCCAGGGGACGGGAAAGGCACGTGTATTTTTGAGAGTGCTTCATGCAAAGCATCTTTTTCATCTTGAAAATTGGCTCAACTGATGCCAGTCAAGTGGGGTGTGTGTGGCCCAATTAGTGTCAACGAGGGAGACTGTGGTTGGAGTCCCCTCGCTGTGTTTCTAAAAGAACCAAGATGAACAAGTTATGGCTCTCAGAGGACTTTTCTTCCCCTGGGTCAGCCAGGGGACGGGAAAGGCACGCGTATTTTTGAGAGTGCTTCATGCAAAGCATCTTTTTCATCTTGGAAATTGGCTCAACTGATGCCAGTCAAGTGGGGTGTGTGTGGCCCAATTAGTGTCAACGAGGGAGACTGTGGTTGGAGTCCCCTCGCTGTGTTTGTAAAAGAACCAAGATGAACAAGTCATGGCTCTCAGAGGACTTTTCTTCCCCTGGGTCATCCAGGGGACGGGAAAGGCACGCGTATTTTTGAGAGTGCTTCATGCAAAGCATCTTTTTCATCTTGAAAATTGGGTCAACTGATGCCAGTCAAGTGGGGTGTGTGTGGCCCAATTAGTGTCAACGAGGGAGACTGTGGTTGGAGTCCCCTCGCTGTGTTTCTAAAAGAACCAAGATGAACAAGTCATGGCTCTCAGAGGACTTTTCTTCCCCTGGGTCAGCCAGGGGACGGGAAAGGCACGCGTATTTTTGAGAGTGCTTCATGCAAAGCATCTTTTTCATCTTGAAAATTGGGTCAACTGATGCCAGTCAAGTAGGGTGTGTGTGGCCCAATTAGTGTCAACGAGGGAGACTGTGGTTGGAGTCCCCTCGCTGTGTTTCTAAAAGAACCAAGATGAACAAGTCATGGCTCTCAGAGGACTTTTCTTCCCCTGGGTCAGCCAGGGGACGGGAAAGGCACGCGTATTTTTGAGAGTGCTTCATGCAAAGCATCTTTTTCATCTTGAAAATTGGGTCAACTGATGCCAGTCAAGTGGGGTGTGTGTGGCCCAATTAGTGTCAACGAGGGAGGCTGTGGTTGGAGTCCCCTCGCTGTGTTTCTAAAAGAACCAAGATGAACAAGTCATGGCTCTCAGAGGACTTTTCTTCCCCTGGGTCAGGCAGGGGACGGGAAAGGCACGCGTATTTTTGAGAGTGCTTCATGCAAAGCATCTTTTTCATCTTGAAAATGGGGGTCAACTGATGCCAGTCAAGTGGGGTGTGTGTGGCCCAATTAGTGTCAACGAGGGAGACTGTGGTTGGAGTCCCCTCGCTGTGTTTCTAAAAGAACCAAGATGAACAAGTCATGGCTCTTAGAGGACTTTTCTTCCCCTGGGTCAGCCAGGGGACGGGAAAGGCACGCGTATTTTTGAGAGTGCTTCATGCAAAGCATCTTTTTCATCTTGAAAATGGGGGTCAACTGATGCCAGTCAAGTGGGGTGTGTGTGGCCCAATTAGTGTCAACGAGGGAGACTGTGGTTGGAGTCCCCTCGCTGTGTTTCTAAAAGAACCAAGATGAACAAGTCATGGCTCTCAGAGGACTTTTCTTCCCCTGGGTCAGCCAGGGGACGGGAAAGGCACGCGTATTTTTGAGAGTGCTTCATGCAAAGCATCTTTTTCATCTTGAAAATTGGGTCAACTGATGCCAGTCAAGTGGGGTGTGTGTGGCCCAATTAGTGTCAACGAGGGAGACTGTGGTTGGAGTCCCCTCGCTGTGTTTCTAAAAGAACCAAGATGAACAAGTCATGGCTCTCAGAGGACTTTTCTTCCCCTGGGTCATCCAGGGGACGGGAAAGGCACGCGTATTTTTGAGAGTGCTTCATGCAAAGCATCTTTTTCATCTTGAAAATTGGGTCAACTGATGCCAGTCAAGTGGGGTGTGTGTGGCCCAATTAGTGTCAACGAGGGAGACTGTGGTTGGAGTCCCCTCGCTGTGTTTCTAAAAGAACCAAGATGAACAAGTCATGGCTCTCAGAGGACTTTTCTTCCCCTGGGTCAGGCAGGGGACGGGAAAGGCACGCGTATTTTTGAGAGTGCTTCATGCAAAGCATCTTTTTCATCTTGAAAATGGGGGTCAACTGATGCCAGTCAAGTGGGGTGTGTGTGGCCCAATTAGTGTCAACGAGGGAGACTGTGGTTGGAGTCCCCTCGCTGTGTTTCTAAAAGAACCAAGATGAACAAGTCATGGCTCTCAGAGGACTTTTCTTCCCCTAGGTCAGCCAGGGGACGGGAAAGGCACGCGTATTTTTGAGAGTGCTTCATGCAAAGCATCTTTTTCATCTTGAAAATTGGCTCAACTGATGCCAGTCAAGTGGGGTGTGTGTGGCCCAATTAGTGGCAACGAGGGAGACTGTGGTTGGAGTCCCCTCGCTGTGTTTCTAAAAGAACCAAGATGAACAAGTCATGGCTCTCAGAGGACTTTTCTTCCCCTGGGTCAGCCAGGGGACGGGAAAGGCACGCGTATTTTTGAGAGTGCTTCATGCAAAGCATCTTTTTCATCTTGAAAATTGGGTCAACTGATGCCAGTCAAGTGGGGTGTGTGTGGCCCAATTAGTGTCAACGAGGGAGACTGTGGTTGGAGTCCCCTCGCTGTGTTTCTAAAAGAACCAAGATGAACAAGTCATGGCTCTCAGAGGACTTTTCTTCCCCTGGGTCAGCCAGGGGACGGGAAAGGCACGCGTATTTTTGAGAGTGCTTCATGCAAAGCATCTTTTTCATCTTGAAAATTGGGTCAACTGATGCCAGTCAAGTGGGGTGTGTGTGGCCCAATTAGTGTCAACGAGGGAGACTGTGGTTGGAGTCCCCTCGCTGTGTTTCTAAAAGAACCAAGATGAACAAATCATGGCTCTCAGAGGACTTTTCTTCCCCTGGGTCAGGCAGGGGACGGGAAAGGCACGCGTATTTTTGAGAGTGCTTCATGCAAAGCATCTTTTTCATCTTGAAAATGGGGGTCAACTGATGCCAGTCAAGTGGGGTGTGTGTGGCCCAATTAGTGTCAACGAGGGAGACTGTGGTTGGAGTCCCCTCGCTGTGTTTCTAAAAGAACCAAGATGAACAAGTCATGGCTCTCAGAGGACTTTTCTTCCCCTGGGTCAGCCAGGGGACGGGAAAGGCACGCGTATTTTTGAGAGTGCTTCATGCAAAGCATCTTTTTCATCTTGAAAATTGGCTCAACTGATGCCAGTCAAGTGGGGTGTGTGTGGCCCAATTAGTGTCAACGAGGGAGACTGTGGTTGGAGTCCCCTCGCTGTGTTTCTAAAAGAACCAAGATGAACAAGTCATGGCTCTCAGAGGACTTTTCTTCCCCTGGGTCATCCAGGGGACGGGAAAGGCACGCGTTTTTTTGAGAGTGCTTCATGCAAAGCATCTTTTTCATCTTGAAAATTGGGTCAACTGATGCCAGTCAAGTGGGGTGTGTGTGGCCCAATTAGTGTCAACGAGGGAGACTGTGGTTGGAGTCCCCTCGCTGTGTTTCTAAAAGAACCAAGATGAACAAGTCATGGCTCTCAGAGGACTTTTCTTCCCCTGGGTCATCCAGGGGACGGGAAAGGCACGCGTATTTTTGAGAGTGCTTCATGCAAAGCATCTTTTTCATCTTGAAAATTGGCTCAACTGATGCCAGTCAAGTGGGGTGTGTGTGGCCCAATTAGTGTCAACGAGGGAGACTGTGGTTGGAGTCCCCTCGCTGTGTTTCTAAAAGAACCAAGATGAACAAGTCATGGCTCTCAGAGGACTTTTCTTCCCCTGGGTCAGGCAGGGGACGGGAAAGGCACGCGTATTTTTGAGAGTGCTTCATGCAAAGCATCTTTTTCATCTTGAAAATGGGGGTCAACTGATGCCAGTCAAGTGGGGTGTGTGTGGCCCAATTAGTGTCAACGAGGGAGACTGTGGTTGGAGTCCCCTCGCTGTGTTTCTAAAAGAACCAAGATGAACAAGTCATGGCTCTCAGAGGACTTTTCTTCCCCTGGGTCAGCCAGGGGACGGGAAAGGCATGCGTATTTTTGAGAGTGCTTCATGCAAAGCATCTTTTTCATCTTTAAAATTGGCTCAACTGATGCCAGTCAAGTGGGGTGTGTGTGGCCCAATTAGTGTCAACGAGGGAGACTGTGGTTGGAGTCCCCTCGCTGTGTTTCTAAAAGAACCAAGATGAACAAGTTATGGCTCTCAGAGGACTTTTCTTCCCCTGGGTCAGCCAGGGGACGGGAAAGGCACGCGTATTTTTGAGAGTGCTTCATGCAAAGCATCTTTTTCATCTTGAAAATTGGCTCAACTGATGCCAGTCAAGTGGGGTGTGTGTGGCCCAATTAGTGTCAACGAGGGAGACTGTGGTTGGAGTCCCCTCGCTGTGTTTGTAAAAGAACCAAGATGAACAAGTCATGGCTCTCAGAGGACTTTTCTTCCCCTGGGTCATCCAGGGGACGGGAAAGGCACGCGTATTTTTGAGAGTGCTTCATGCAAAGCATCTTTTTCATCTTGAAAATTGGGTCAACTGATGCCAGTCAAGTGGGGTGTGTGTGGCCCAATTAGTGTCAACGAGGGAGACTGTGGTTGGAGTCCCCTCGCTGTGTTTCTAAAAGAACCAAGATGAACAAGTCATGGCTCTCAGAGGACTTTTCTTCCCCTGGGTCAGCCAGGGGACGGGAAAGGCACGCGTATTTTTGAGAGTGCTTCATGCAAAGCATCTTTTTCATCTTGAAAATTGGGTCAACTGATGCCAGTCAAGTAGGGTGTGTGTGGCCCAATTAGTGTCAACGAGGGAGACTGTGGTTGGAGTCCCCTCGCTGTGTTTCTAAAAGAACCAAGATGAACAAGTCATGGCTCTCAGAGGACTTTTCTTCCCCTGGGTCAGCCAGGGGACGGGAAAGGCACGCGTATTTTTGAGAGTGCTTCATGCAAAGCATCTTTTTCATCTTGAAAATTGGGTCAACTGATGCCAGTCAAGTGGGGTGTGTGTGGCCCAATTAGTGTCAACGAGGGAGACTGTGGTTGGAGTCCCCTCGCTGTGTTTCTAAAAGAACCAAGATGAACAAGTCATGGCTCTCAGAGGACTTTTCTTCCCCTGGGTCAGCCAGGGGACGGGAAAGGCACGCGTATTTTTGAGAGTGCTTCATGCAAAGCATCTTTTTCATCTTGAAAATTGGCTCAACTGATGCCAGTCAAGTGGGGTGTGTGTGGCCCAATTAGTGTCAACGAGGGAGACTGTGGTTGGAGTCCCCTCGCTGTGTTTCTAAAAGAACCAAGATGAACAAGTCGTGGCTCTCAGAGGACTTTTCTTCCCCTGGGTCAGCCAGGGGACGGGAAAGGCACGCGTATTTTTGAGAGTGCTTCATGCAAAGCATCTTTTTCATCTTGAAAATTGGGTCAACTGATGCCAGTCAAGTGGGGTGTGTGTGGCCCAATTAGTGTCAACGAGGGAGACTGTGGTTGGAGTCCCCTCGCTGTGTTTCTAAAAGAACCAAGATGAACAAGTCATGGCTCTCAGAGGACTTTTCTTCCCCTGGGTCATCCAGGGGACGGGAAAGGCACGCGTATTTTTGAGAGTGCTTCATGAAAATCATCTTTTTCATCTTGAAAATTGGGTCAACTGATGCCAGTCAAGTGGGGTGTGTGTGGCCCAATTAGTGTCAACGAGGGAGACTGTGGTTGGAGTCCCCTCGCTGTGTTTCTAAAAGAACCAAGATGAACAAGTCATGGCTCTCAGAGGACTTTTCTTCCCCTGGGTCAGGCAGGGGACGGGAAAGGCACGCGTATTTTTGAGAGTGCTTCATGCAAAGCATCTTTTTCATCTTGAAAATGGGGGTCAACTGATGCCAGTCAAGTGGGGTGTGTGTGGCCCAATTAGTGTCAACGAGGGAGACTGTGGTTGGAGTCCCCTCGCTGTGTTTCTAAAAGAACCAAGATGAACAAGTCATGGCTCTCAGAGGACTTTTCTTCCCCTGGGTCAGCCAGGGGATGGGAAAGGCATGCGTATTTTTGAGAGTGCTTCATGCAAAGCATCTTTTTCATCTTGAAAATTGGGTCAACTGATGCCAGTCAAGTGGGGTGTGTGTGGCCCAATTAGTGTCAACGAGGGAGACTGTGGTTGGAGTCCCCTCGCTGTGTTTCTAAAAGAACCAAGATGAACAAGTCATGGCTCTCAGAGGACTTTTCTTCCCCTGGGTCAGCCAGGGGACGGGAAAGGCACGCGTATTTTTGAGAGTGCTTCATGCAAAGCATCTTTTTCATCTTGAAAATTGGCTCAACTGATGCCAGTCAAGTGGGGTGTGTGTGGCCCAATTAGTGTCAACGAGGGAGACCGTGGTTGGAGTCCCCTCGCTGTGTTTCTAAAAGAACCAAGATGAACAAGTCATGGCTCTCAGAGGACTTTTCTTCCCCTGGGTCATCCAGGGGACGGGAAAGGCACGCGTATTTTTGAGAGTGCTTCATGCAAAGCATCTTTTTCATCTTGAAAATTGGGTCAACTGATGCCAGTCAAGTAGGGTGTGTGTGGCCCAATTAGTGTCAACGAGGGAGACTGTGGTTGGAGTCCCCTCGCTGTGTTTCTAAAAGAACCAAGATGAACAAGTCATGGCTCTCAGAGGACTTTTCTTCCCCTGGGTCAGCCAGGGGACGGGAAAGGCACGCGTATTTTTGAGAGTGCTTCATGCAAAGCATCTTTTTCATCTTGAAAATGGGGGTCAACTGATGCCAGTCAAGTGGGGTGTGTGTGGCCCAATTAGTGTCAACGAGGGAGACTGTGGTTGGAGTCCCCTCGCTGTGTTTCTAAAAGAACCAAGATGAACAAGTCATGGCTCTCAGAGGACTTTTCTTCCCCTGGGTCAGCCAGGGGACGGGAAAGGCACGCGTATTTTTGAGAGTGCTTCATGCAAAGCATCTTTTTCATCTTGAAAATGGGGGTCAACTGATGCCAGTCAAGTGGGGTGTGTGTGGCCCAATTAGTGTCAACGAGGGAGACTGTGGTTGGAGTCCCCTCGCTGTGTTTCTAAAAGAACCAAGATGAACAAGTCATGGCTCTCAGAGGACTTTTCTTCCCCTGGGTCAGCCAGGGGACGGGAAAGGCACGCGTATTTTTGAGAGTGCTTCATGCAAAGCATCTTTTTCATCTTGAAAATTGGCTCAACTGATGCCAGTCAAGTGGGGTGTGTGTGGCCCAATTAGTGTCAACGAGGGAGACTGTGGTTGGAGTCCCCTCGCTGTGTTTCTAAAAGAACCAAGATGAACAAGTCATGGCTCTCAGAGGACTTTTCTTCCCCTGGGTCAGGCAGGGGACGGGAAAGGCACGCGTATTTTTGAGAGTGCTTCATGCAAAGCATCTTTTTCATCTTGAAAATGGGGGTCAACTGATGCCAGTCAAGTGGGGTGTGTGTGGCCCAATTAGTGTCAACGAGGGAGACTGTGGTTGGAGTCCCCTCGCTGTGTTTCTAAAAGAACCAAGATGAACAAGTCATGGCTCTCAGAGGACTTTTCTTCCCCTGGGTCAGCCAGGGGACGGGAAAGGCACGTGTATTTTTGAGAGTGCTTCATGCAAAGCATCTTTTTCATCTTGAAAATTGGCTCAACTGATGCCAGTCAAGTGGGGTGTGTGTGGCCCAATTAGTGTCAACGAGGGAGACTGTGGTTGGAGTCCCCTCGCTGTGTTTCTAAAAGAACCAAGATGAACAAGTTATGGCTCTCAGAGGACTTTTCTTCCCCTGGGTCAGCCAGGGGACGGGAAAGGCACGCGTATTTTTGAGAGTGCTTCATGCAAAGCATCTTTTTCATCTTGGAAATTGGCTCAACTGATGCCAGTCAAGTGGGGTGTGTGTGGCCCAATTAGTGTCAACGAGGGAGACTGTGGTTGGAGTCCCCTCGCTGTGTTTGTAAAAGATCCAAGATGAACAAGTCATGGCTCTCAGAGGACTTTTCTTCCCCTGGGTCATCCAGGGGACGGGAAAGGCACGCGTATTTTTGAGAGTGCTTCATGCAAAGCATCTTTTTCATCTTGAAAATTGGGTCAACTGATGCCAGTCAAGTGGGGTGTGTGTGGCCCAATTAGTGTCAACGAGGGAGACTGTGGTTGGAGTCCCCTTGCTGTGTTTCTAAAAGAACCAAGATGAACAAGTCATGGCTATCAGAGGACTTTTCTTCCCCTGGGTCAGCCAGGGGACGGGAAAGGCACGCGTATTTTTGAGAGTGCTTCATGCAAAGCATCTTTTTCATCTTGAAAATTGGGTCAACTGATGCCAGTCAAGTAGGGTGTGTGTGGCCCAATTAGTGTCAACGAGGGAGACTGTGGTTGGAGTCCCCTCGCTGTGTTTCTAAAAGAACCAAGATGAACAAGTCATGGCTCTCAGAGGACTTTTCTTCCCCTGGGTCAGCCAGGGGACGGGAAAGGCACGCGTATTTTTGAGAGTGCTTCATGCAAAGCATCTTTTTCATCTTGAAAATTGGGTCAACTGATGCCAGTCAAGTGGGGTGTGTGTGGCCCAATTAGTGTCAACGAAGGAGGCTGTGGTTGGAGTCCCCTCGCTGTGTTTCTAAAAGAACCAAGATGAACAAGTCATGGCTCTCAGAGGACTTTTCTTCCCCTGGGTCAGGCAGGGGACGGGAAAGGCACGCGTATTTTTGAGAGTGCTTCATGCAAAGCATCTTTTTCATCTTGAAAATGGGGGTCAACTGATGCCAGTCAAGTGGGGTGTGTGTGGCCCAATTAGTGTCAACGAGGGAGACTGTGGTTGGAGTCCCCTCGCTGTGTTTCTAAAAGAACAAAGATGAACAAGTCATGGCTCTCAGAGGACTTTTCTTCCCCTGGGTCAGCCAGGGGACGGGAAAGGCACGCGTATTTTTGAGAGTGCTTCATGCAAAGCATCTTTTTCATCTTGAAAATTGGCTCAACTGATGCCAGTCAAGTGGGGTGTGTGTGGCCCAATTAGTGTCAACGAGGGAGACTGTGGTTGGAGTCCCCTCGCTGTGTTTCTAAAAGAACCAAGATGAACAAGTCATGGCTCTCAGAGGACTTTTCTTCCCCTGGGTCAGCCAGGGGACGGGAAAGGCACGCGTATTTTTGAGAGTGCTTCATGCAAAGCATCTTTTTCATCTTGAAAATGGGGGTCAACTGATGCCAGTCAAGTGGGGTGTGTGTGGCCCAATTAGTGTCAACGAGGGAGACTGTGGTTGGAGTCCCCTCGCTGTGTTTCTAAAAGAACCAAGATGAACAAGTCATGGCTCTCAGAGGACTTTTCTTCCCCTGGGTCATCCAGGGGACGGGAAAGGCACGCGTATTTTTGAGAGTGCTTCATGCAAATCATCTTTTTCATCTTGAAAATTGGGTCAACTGATGCCAGTCAAGTGGGGTGTGTGTGGCCCAATTAGTGTCAACGAGGGAGACTGTGGTTGGAGTCCCCTCGCTGTGTTTCTAAAAGAACCAAGATGAACAAGTCATGGCTCTCAGAGGACTTTTCTTCCCCTGGGTCAGGCAGGGGACGGGAAAGGCACGCGTATTTTTGAGAGTGCTTCATGCAAAGCATCTTTTTCATCTTGAAAATGGGGGTCAACTGATGCCAGTCAAGTGGGGTGTGTGTGGCCCAATTAGTGTCAACGAGGGAGACTGTGGTTGGAGTCCCCTCGCTGTGTTTCTAAAAGAACCAAGATGAACAAGTCATGGCTCTCAGAGGACTTTTCTTCCCCTGGGTCAGCCAGGGGATGGGAAAGGCACGCGTATTTTTGAGAGTGCTTCATGCAAAGCATCTTTTTCATCTTGAAAATTGGGTCAACTGATGCCAGTCAAGTGGGGTGTGTGTGGCCCAATTAGTGTCAACGAGGGAGACTGTGGTTGGAGTCCCCTCGCTGTGTTTCTAAAAGAACCAAGATGAACAAGTCATGGCTCTCAGAGGACTTTTCTTCCCCTGGGTCAGCCAGGGGACGGGAAAGGCACGCGTATTTTTGAGAGTGCTTCATGAAAAGCATCTTTTTCATCTTGAAAATTGGCTCAACTGATGCCAGTCAAGTGGGGTGTGTGTGGCCCAATTAGTGTCAACGAGGGAGACCGTGGTTGGAGTCCCCTCGCTGTGTTTCTAAAAGAACCAAGATGAACAAGTCATGGCTCTCAGAGGACTTTTCTTCCCCTGGGTCATCCAGGGGACGGGAAAGGCACGCGTATTTTTGAGAGTGCTTCAGGCAAAGCATCTTTTTCATCTTGAAAATTGGGTCAACTGATGCCAGTCAAGTGGGGTGTGTGTGGCCCAATTAGTGTCAACGAGGGAGAGTGTGGTTGGAGTCCCCTCGCTGTGTTTCTAAAAGAACCAAGATGAACAAGTCATGGCTCTCAGAGGACTTTTCTTCCCCTGGGTCAGCCAGGGGACGGGAAAGGCACGCGTATTTTTGAGAGTGCTTCATGCAAAGCATCTTTTTCATCTTGAAAATGGGGGTCAACTGATGCCAGTCAAGTGGGGTGTGTGTGGCCCAATTAGTGTCAACGAGGGAGACTGTGGTTGGAGTCCCCTCGCTGTGTTTCTAAAAGAACCAAGATGAACAAGTCATGGCTCTCAGAGGACTTTTCTTCCCCTGGGTCAGCCAGGGGACGGGAAAGGCACGCGTATTTTTGAGAGTGCTTCATGCAAAGCATCTTTTTCATCTTGAAAATGGGAGTCAACTGATGCCAGTCAAGTGGGGTGTGTGTGGCCCAATTAGTGTCAACGAGGGAGACTGTGGTTGGAGTCCCCTCGCTGTGTTTCTAAAAGAACCAAGATGAACAAGTCATGGCTCTCAGAGGACTTTTCTTCCCCTGGGTCAGCCAGGGGACGGGAAAGGCACGCGTATTTTTGAGAGTGCTTCATGCAAAGCATATTTTTCTTTTTCAAAAGGGGGGTCAACCAATGCCAGTCAAGTGGGGTGTGTGTGGCCCAGTTAGTGGAAACGAGGGAGACTGTGGTTGGAGTCCCCTCGCTGTGTTTTACATGCTTTTAGAAGGGCATGACATGGCTTGGAGGTTGACTTTCAGCATCTGCAAACTGTGTCCTACCAAAATGCTGCCTTTCCAACACCTGTGGTTATAGACAATGAGGAACATACTGATGAAGATGAGACGCAGATACCCGATTGGGATGACAACTTAAATCTTCGGTCAGGGCAAGAAGAGGCTTGTTCTGAGGGGGAGGGGAGTGCAAACACAACAATTGATGATGAAGTTCTAGATCCCACCTACTGTCAACCCACAGTCAGACACTCGAGGAGGTCAACAGAGGCGGTGGAGGAGGATGCAACCGACGACGAAGTTACCTTGCGCCTTCCTGGACAGAGTCGGAGCACTGGTAGCACGTCTACAACTGCATCCTCAGCCTCCACTCTGCCTCTGAGCATTATTCGGGGTGGATCAACAGGTCGCATGGCCTCTAAGCCTTGCCTAGCCTGGTCCTTTTTTGACATAGAAAAAGATCGCCCAAATTATGTGATCTGTAAAATTTGTCATGGTTCTCTTAGTAGAGGTCAAAACCTCAGCAGTTTGACAACTTCTTCCATGAATCGTCACATGAATAAATATCATATGGCCCGGTGGGAAGCTCACCGTGCTGCAATGCGGCCTAGCGAAGCGAACCATCCACCGCCTGCCCCTTCCAGTGCATCCGCGCGCTCGTCATCTTCTAGGACTGTGGGGACAGCTGTCACACCTGTTTTTCCACCCACAACTTCCACCACTGTAACCGCAACAGTCAGTTTGCTTGGTAGGTCGTCAGTTGGTTTGGAAGGGGAAACAAGTGAGTGTGTACAGCTCTCTCAGACATAGATAGCACCAACGTTGGATGAAGGCAACATCATGTCTCCGCCTGCACTTTCCTCACAAACCTGAATTTTTCCATGGACACCCTACTCAACACCGTCTACACACAGCAGCCAGATCTCTGTCCCTCAGATGTGGTCAAATAAAAGGCCACTTCCTGCAACCCATGACAAAGCGAAGAGGTTGACTCTATCCGTCTGTAACCTGTTGGCTACCGAAATGATCCAGTACAAGATGCCCAATCAACACTGCTTCTCCAAGAACAGCATGCCCGCGCTACACCAGCATGTCGCACACAACATCACCACTTCCTTGAGAAACTCTGTGTGCGACACGGTGCATTTCAACACAGATACTTGGACCAGTAAGCATAGACAGGGTCATTACATGTCACTGGCTGGGCACTGGCAAACTATGGTGAGAGATGGAGAAGGGTCTGCTGTCCAAGTCTTGCCGTCCCCACGAGTTGTTTCAATCCTTCTTCTGTATGTAGAAGTTAATACACTGCTTCTGCCTCTTCAACCTCGTGTGGGTCCTCCACCTTGGCGCAAACCCTGTGTGGTCAGGCCACCCTTCCTTGTAACTGCGCACAAGCACTACCACACACCTCCTTACTATGCTGGCAGCAGAGCTCAATGCCATCAGGCGGTCAAAGTTTTACTTTGAAATGTATGGGAAATGTGAGTCACACCGCTGAGAAGTTGTGGACGGTTAGCTCTGGATACCGAGTTTCATCAATGGTTGTCTCCACTCAACCAGCAGCCAGGGAAGGCCGGGTGCGACAATGATGCAAACATGGGTGCGGCCCTTCGCTGTGACAATGTGACACACATGGCTTGTGTGGTTCACGTGTTGAACCTGGTTGTCCAGCAATTTTTAAAGCACTATCCTGGACCACATGGCCTTCTGCAGAGAGCACGGTGTAACGCCTTCCTTGATCCACACACTCAGATGGGCTGTTAATGATAGGCTAGAGGGAAGCCACTCACCAAGCAGGACCCCTAGAACCCTGAAAGCCTTTAACCCCTATACAGGGATTAGGAATTGCACAGGGCCCAAGGTGATTAATACCTGTGGAAGGCTGCAGTTCCAGAGAATAGTAGTCAGGCAGGGTCAAAACATTAATTGAGGAACAGGAACAGAATGGGACGGCCAGGACTTAATCAGAAAACAAGCAGAGGTGAAATGCGGATCGGCCAACAAGGTACATAAACAGCAAGCAGGAAAAGTAGTCAGGTAACAAGCACACAAAATCATAAAACTGAACTGGGGGTAAAAGTAACCAGAGGTCATAGCTATGTCTGGCAGTGGTCTGCAGACAGGATGGGCATAAAAAAGGGTGTGGTGTCTTCCCATTGGTTGTAGCTGAATGATGGTATTTCATCTGTGAGATACCCACCAGCTACATTCAGCCAGAGATTCTGCATCTGTCAAGGTAATGCAGCCCAGTGGGTGAGCATAACCTGCGTCCACCTGCGCCGCTGGCATCGACTCCTCTCCCATCATCAGCACTATTCATGAAAGGAACACGTTGTCACCTGGCGACCGGAGTACAAATTGACGGAGCGGACTCCGTTGGTGACTTAACAGCCGTGTGCGGCAATGATGCAAACCTGGCTGCGGGCCATCCTCAGGGCAATGTGACACACGTGCCTTGTATGGCTCACGTGTTGAACCGAATTCTCCAGCAATTTTTAAAACACCATCCCGGCCTACATGGCCTTGTGCAGCGGGCACGCTCGCTATGTGCTCACTTACATCGTGCGCACACAGCAGCTCAACAACTTTCATCACTCCGGAAGTCTTAGGGTCTGGCAGTTAAACGCCGGAAATGCGATGTTCCGACACGCAGGAATTGGAATCTGCACATGTTGGAGCGTGTGTGGCAGCACCGCAGAGCCCTGCTGAAATACGGTATGACATATAGCCTGGGATAACTTGATCAAGAGGTGGTGCAGATCACGCTGCTGGAGTGGTGTCAGATCAAGGACCTATGCACCCTGCTACACAGTTTACAAATGTCGACGAAGATGTTTAGCACTGGCAATGTCATTCTCAGCGTGACAATTCGGGTCATCTACATGATGGAGCACACTGTAATTATTATTCGGAGTCAGGTGTTGGGACAAGAGGAAGGGGAGGAAGTACAGGAGGAGTCATATGCGGAAGGGATAACAAGATCTACGAGGTCCAGATGGTCAGCGGCACCTATGCGGCATTCATGGTGAGGGAGAGGGATTAACAAGGGCGCATAGTATCAGCAAAAAGTGTTGATGAAAGTGCAGGAGCCCATGAAGAAATGGAGGACGAACTGGCGATGGGCATGGAAGACTCAGCAGATGAGTGAGAGCTTGCTCACATTTCGGTTGTGCGAGGTTGTGGGGAGAGGGCAGAGGAAGGATGCACGATTCTCACCTCTCTGCCACCAACACACCAAGGACTTGGTCCTCCTGGATGCACAAGACACATGAGCGCCTTCTTGCTGCACTACCTACATGACCCTCGGATTGTATGAATTCGAAGTAATCCTGAATACTGGGTTGCCACACTGTTAGATCCCCGGTACAAGACAAAATTTGGCAAACTAATTCCTGCCATAGAAATGGACGCACGTATACAGGAGTATCTGCAGAATGTGGTACGCAATCTTAGATCTACTTTTCCACTAAACACCAGTGCTGCACAGAGTGAATCTCAACGCTTTGTCATGGATAGGAGGAAATGGTCTTTTACTTGTCCACATCGGAGGGACCGAGGGATGGCTGCTGTGCTGAGATGGCGTTGAGTACGGTGTCCCTGCAGAGTTGCACTTTTGGTCATATACCAAAATGAGTTGAAAAAGGACAGATGCTGGTGGAAAGGGGAACAGGTGTGTTGGAAAGGGGAAAAAAGTTTGGGTCCGTGGATTTGGTGGTTAAGCAACTGTAACATTTGCTGAAGAAACACCATCTGTTACAGTGGGACTGGCAGATTTGGATAAAGTGGTATATACTATGTTACCGCTATATAACGAAAATTAATAAGAAAAGAAAGAGAAAGGTATATATCCCCATCAGCAGTCAGTGTCCACCGTGCTCCCAGTTGGAAAAGGAGAGGTTGGCAACTGGAAGGTTTGGTGGAGGATACAGAGCTGTGTGGCTATGAAACTAATAGTAGCCTGAACCGAGTTAGACGCCATTCGGATCTGGAGACTGTGAGCCCTGTTAGCATCACAGGGTCCACATGCCCACACAGCCCAGGAACTCCCTGTTAACAACACAGGGGCCATTGAGTACGCTGACCGTGTGCGTAGGGGCACACCTGTGGACAGCAGGCGCATCAGCAGCAGCAGGCCTGTTAATGCCACTGGGCTGCACAAGCAGGACTGGTAGGACAGGAGCTGGTCTTAACCGTTCTGCGTTACCAACTGTGGTGGTGGCCTGCATCGATACCCTATCCCTGCCTACCTCTGGCCTAAAGCCGCAATGGGTTCAACACATGGAGGTGTGCTCTTTCGTAGCATAATAGAAGACTGCGCACCTCCTTATTGGCTCCAGCCCCTTTTATAACCTGGGTCCGCCCCAAACCAGGGTGAACCACAATGCACCTCCTGGAGACAAAAGTAGAGTGACACGTCATGAGTGGTATAACTAGCGTCCTATTTGGAACCGCAACTTCAATGATGACCTCATGGCTGCCATGACCCAAACAACTCACCAGTCATCGTCTGACCATCAATAATGCGGTGACAAGTCATAGGGGTGGGCCTCTGCAAGCCATTTGGGAGGACACCTGATGCCCTGTGGTCTATATGGGACCCCCACATCAGGGGCAGGGCCAAAGAGTTCATTACCGGACCTAGTCTCTGATGCAGGAAGTGCCTGAGCATGCTCAGTAGCATGAAATACAGTCTCTGAAAAAAGACTATCAGCTTTAGCATGGTGTCTAGGCACAAAACAGGACTTAGACCCGGCACGGAATGCAAGCACCTGTGCAAAGAGGCTTTTCACACTTAGTGTGGGAGCATGCACTGTATCCCGAAATGAAGACTTAGCGTCAGGAATAACACAGTCAGGCTGAGCATACTCACTAGGCGAAACACTGTAATTAGGCTGCAGCTGGGGTAAATCGGCACACGCATGCGCACTAGCTGCCTCTCCACACTTAGACGTGGAGGGGAAATTGCTCTTGGAGATGCTGTCTATGAACAGAAGGAAAAGCTAAAGGAAGCCTGACTTTCTATCCCTCCGAATTATGAAATGCAGCAATGAATTCCATGAGTTTGCTATAACATTAGCGTAGCAAAATGTGCATGAGGGTGTCATGTAGAGGTGCTAGAAATAGCTTGTCACCAGTGGGGCACTAATGGAATACAACAGCCAGTTCTATGATGCCACTAAATGGCAGTATTTTTTGCTATCATTATAGCTTATTAAAAACAGAGCAGGAGGGTGTCCTGCACAGGTGCTAGAAATAGCTTGGCACCAGTGGGACAATAATGAAATACAACAGCCAGTTCTATGATGCCACTAAATGGCAGTATTTTTTGCTATCATTATAGCTTATTAAAAACAGAGCAGGAGGGTGTCATGTAGAGGTGCTAGAAATAGCTTGTCACCAGTGGGGCACTAATGGAATACAACAGCCAGTTCTATGATGCCACTAAATGGCAGTATTTTTTGCTATCATTATAGCTTATTAAAAACAGAGCAGGAGGGTGTCATGCAGAGGTGCTGCACATAGATTTGCAGTAGTGTGAATAGACAAAAGTACAATAGCCACGTTTAGGATGCCACTAGTTACACTGACTGTTTGCTAGTATAATGGCTTAGTTATAATGAGTTGGAGTGTGCAATGCAGGCAGACATGCTGCAAATATCTTTACAATAGTGTGAATAGACAAAAGTACAATAGCCACGTTTAGGATGCCACTAGGTACACTGACTGTTTGCTAGTATAATGGCTTAGTTAAAAAGAGTTGGAGTGTGCAATGCAGGCAGACGTGCTCTGCAAATGTCTTTGCACTAGTGGGACTATAGCAAAGTCCAATAGCCACGTTTAGGATGCCACTAGGTACACTGACTGTTTGCTAGTATAATGGCTTAGTTATAATGAGTTGGAGTGTGCAATGCAGGTAGAGGTGCTGCAAATGTCTTTGCACTAGTGGGACTATAGCAAAGTCCAATAGCCACGTTTAGGATGCCACTAGGTACACTGAGTGTTTGCTAGTATAATGGCTTAGTTATAATGAGTTGGAGTGTGCAGAGGACAGGAGGGTACAGTGCCAGGATTGTGGGTATGGGTAGAGGAATGGAAGCCTGCCTTTCTATTCCCTCCTAATGGTGAAATGCAGCGACGAAATCCCTGACCTTGGCTACACAGACGCTGTCTCTGTTTTCAGGACCTGTCACCTATGGCTCTCTGACCCTGCCGGTTTGAGCCCTTAAAAGGACTGCTAGAAAGTGCTCTCCCTAAGCTGTCTAACGCTGTGTATGGAGCGCATACAGCTGTATCGGCGATAGGACTCAGGAGGACGGAGCTGCGACAGTGATGTCTGACACCAAAGACGCAGAAGAGATAATGGCGTCCTGGAGGAAAATGTCCGGTTTTATAATGCAGGGACATGTGACATGGACATCCTATCACACATGCCGTTGCTTCTCTGGCTAAAAGTTCACTTAGCTGTGTGTGTGTCTGGGATTGGCTGACATGCTGGCCTGCCCCACTACACGCGCGCTTAGGGAAGGAAGACAAGGAAAAAAAAAAAAAATGGCGATCGCCATTATAGAAACAGCAGTGATCTGAAGGCGCTGTTCACGCACACTATACACTGAAATGTCATAATAGTGTGATTCACAGAGTGACTTACACTATTACAGCAGAAACCAAGCTAGGATTTAGCTGTTTTTTTGCTGCTAGAACCGTTCTCGAACGTTTCTAGAACTATCGAGCTTTTGCAAAAAGCTCGAGTTCTAGTTCGATCTAGAACAGGCCCCAAAATCACTCGAGCCTAGAACTGGAGAACCTCGAACCACGAACCGCGCTCAACTCTAGTCCTCACCATAAAATTCAGCTTCAAAAGTAGGCAAAAGTACATTTAAAAAAGCCTGATGTATTTTGGATTCGAGTCCTGTGGACCAATGAGGTTAAAACAAAACTCTTTGGCCACAATGATCAAAGGTATGTGCAGAGAAAAAAGGTCACAGAACTTCAGATAAAGAGCATAACCCCTACAGTTAAGCATGGTGGTTGATCAATCATGCTTTGGGGATGTGTTTCAGGCAATGACATGGGGAACATTTCACAGAAGAATAAATTTAATTAATGTTTAACTAATTCCTCATGCAAACATAACACCATCTGTATAAAAGATGAAGTTGTAAAGACTAACCCCCCAAAATTAAAAAAAAAAAATATATATATATATATATATATATATATATATATATATATAAAAAAAAGAGCAGGGCACTCACTGAGCGACAGCCTAAAAAACCCTTTATTTCAGCAACAGGTTACATCAATTTTGTGGGGGGAGGGAAAAACAGACGTCCAGCACAAGAGATGACGGCCCATTCGTGCTCGGCAAGCACTTCAACAGATCTGCTTGCTGAGCACAAAACGGCCGTCATCTGCTGTGCCAGACATCTGTCTTTCCCTCCCTCCATGAAATTGATGTAACCTGTTGCTGAAATAAAGGTATTTTCTTAGGCTATCGCTCAGTAAGTGCCCTGCTCTTTTATATTTTTTTGTGGACTACACTATTTACTAGCAGGAGCACCGCCTGTTGAGCACTAGCTTTTTATATACCTGAGTAAGCAGTCCCATAGAGACGCTGAATCATAGCGCCACAGCCTGTTTTTCTGGAGCGGGCAGTGAATAGTGCCCAGTATTCACTGCTATGCTACTGCTGTAAAGAGGATCCCTTTTACAAATGGATAATTCCTAAACACATGTCAAAATCCACAACAGACTACGTCAAAAGGTGCAAGCTAAAGCTTTTATGGCCTTCACAGTCCTCTGATCTGAGCATCATTCAACATCTGTGGCTAGACCTCAAAAGAGCAGTGCATGCAAGATGGACCCGGGAATCTCACAGAAGTTTTGCAAGGAAGAATGGATTAAAATCCCTCAAACAAGAATGGAAAGACACTTGGCTGCTACAAAAAATGATTACAAGCAGTGATACGTGCCACAGGGAGTGCTACTAGGTAGTATTCATGCAGGGTGCCCAAAGTTTTGTATCAGCCCATTTTTTTTCCTAATTTAAAAACGTAAATGAAGAAAATATTTTTTTTTCCCTAAAATAAAAAAGAAATGTGTGATCTCTAACTGTATGCCTTTTAGAGATCATTCCATAGTCAACCTGTTTAACTGTTCACAATAACATTAATTTTGACCACGGGTGCCCAAACATTTGCATGCCACTGTAAATGTACTTAGTAAAAAAAATTATATCATCATAAAAAATTATAACGTTGCACAGTATCCAACATAAAACGATAATGCCCTAAAAGGCTCCCCTACAAAAAATGAAACTATTACACTTTCTATAAAAAACATTGATTTATGGTGAGGGGCAGAATGGATGGTGTGTGGGGGGGGGTAATATTGTGTTGTGTTCTATTCTAAATTAAGGATTGATGCACCAATTTATGTAACACTTGTTCACAGGGGGAATTTTTGCAGGTTTTTTTTGCAGGTTTTTTTGCAAGTTTTTTCATTGGTTTTATGTCAATGCCTGCTAATAAAATGCTAAAAAGCCTATGAGATTCCAGAAATCTCATGTACTCACACACAAAACGCTTTGCGTTTTTATTGACTAAAATGTTAACCTCTTTAGTTTTTGCTGCGTTTTTAAAAGAAGCAGCTAGTCAGTTCTTTCAGCGGTTCTGCAGTGGTTTTGCCATGGTTTTTCACCCATACAAAGCAATGAGGAAGTTCAAAACTGCTGTAAAAAATCCCAGAAAAAAAACACCAAAACCGCAGGTTATTTCCTGCCAGGAGAGGAGGTTTTGCTACAGCTTTACTACAGAAAAAAAATGCAGCAAAAACGCCTTGTGTGAACATAGACTAATAGTCAAGATAAGGTTTCCTTGTAACTGATGCCTGTAAACATAGAGACATACTGTATAAGTTTGAAATGAGCTGGTGATACAAAATGGTAAAATGTGTTAATAAAAAAAAAAATATATCTATCTATCTATCTATATATATATATATATATATATATATATATACCGTATATATATATATATATAATTATATATCTAGAGAGAGAGAGAAAGAGAGAGAAAGATATATATATATATATATATATATTTTTATTTATTTACTTTTTTTTATTTATTTCTTTTTAAATACTGTATATCTTTTCAAGTGCATTACAATAATACACATAGCTACATTTGTACAAAGACATATTTTTAAGTATCTGTTTGCTCAACATGGAAGCAAGCAAGTTATAGCAGAGCATCAGATGAAAAAGAGCCACTGTATTGGACATAACCATTACATTGTTCTACAGAGGGGGTCTGGAATGGACATTGCCTTCAAAAAACTAAATATGCCCCTGTAAGATTAAACTGTGTATTAAGAAATAACCCGGAGACAAAAATATCAACTAATTATAATCATTTTGTGATCACTGGGAATCCAAGGACTGAACTCTATCCAGAATGTCTTTTGAAAAATTATTTGTGTTTGATTGCTGAGTACGAGTCCGAAAAAGTAAGAACATGTTTTTCTAATCCCGCTGGGTTGTAGCATTTGAAAATACCCTTTATTTAAGTATAATTTTCCCTTTATGCCACTTGTAAAAAGCACATTATATAGAAGTCAAAACAATGTTTACAATTTAATTTATTTCTTTGACATTTGTAATTTATCGTGCCGCAGACATTACTAATGAAATGTTAAAGGCTAATTCTACAAGAATCTAGATATTACAAAGATTGTAATGAGAAAAATGTAGAGGTTAAATATTACATTTCTTCAACAACAAAAACCTGTCTTCAGTAAACTCTCATTTCAAGTTTGGTGAGGCAGAATATAATGTGATTCAACAATTACTAACAAGAAGTCAGAAAAATTTCAGCCTCCAACAACTCCCAATTTATTACATAGTTCCTTTCCAGAGAACTATCTACTCATTTGGAGGTACTGAACCCCGAACAGAGACTTTTGACTGTACGTCCGGTTTCTGTTTGGGTTTGTCACAAGAATAAAGCTTTTTGAAAAATTGCAGAGCAGCCAATTGGCAAGCTTTTAGGCTGTGGACACTTCTGGACCCATCGCAGCCATGCCAAGGATTGGCTGTGATTGTCCGGCACACCCCATGATTTGGCTTATATAAAGGCCGGATTATGAGCCGCAGTGCCATTTTGCCTTACTAGAATAGGGAAAGTACACTGTTGGAGTGAGGGATAGTGATCGGTGTAGTTAGGAAAAATACAAATACATTGTAGGGATAGGACACTGTAGGACTGAGGGATAGTGATAGGTTCATGCAATTCTAAATCAAATACAGCCCTGCATAACGCAGCTTTATGTAGAGGTCAATAACAGCAGCGTACAGGCAGTGTAATCTATTAGCTCAATGTAGCAAAAAAACAGTGTTTTCCAGTATGCCTTACTGTGTGAATATCTCTGAAACCTCATACTGTATTGCATCATGCAACTTTGTGTACTGGTCCAAAAGAGCAACATACAGGCAGGGTAATCTATTAGCTCAATCTACAAAATGCAGAGTTTTTTTCCATTGTGCCTTCCTGTGTAAATATCTCTGAAAATTTTTACTGCATTGCATTATGCCGCTTTGCGTAGCGGTCAAAAACAGCAGTGTAATCTATTAGTGGCCACAGTACCACCAAACCCAAAAATGGAAACAGAGTCTTATTCCATTATTCAAAGCTGTCGTATTCAGATGTAGCTGCCTGCTTTGAACACTTGATTGTCAAAATAAATGCTTCAGATTCCCGGGATAGACACATAGCAGCATGGGTGAGCCGCTTTAACTATAAATGGCTAGGACTAGCAGTAGCAAGTCTAACCAACAAACCTCAGGCTCAATTCCAAATCCAACTACAAGCTTTTTAAATGCAAAAACTTCGACTGTTCACCATTGGAGGAGAAAATTGCCTCCAGTGTGGGAACTGTTAAAACATGCAGTATAAAAATCAGTGCCTTGCTGAAAGCACAGACTTGGCACCTTAGGAGCGTGGGCATCTTTAATCAATGTCACCCTTTTGAAAATGAGTAAATCAGTGGGAACCTCAACAAGTCAGGCACCTGTCACGTATGGTTTTGAGCACTCTGTTGGATGGGGTTCCGTGGTCCATCTTTGTTTTATTTGGGTGCTGTGTGATGGATCTCGGATAATGAGAGCTGTGTGGATGAACCAGGTAAAAAGGCTGTTTCAGGGTCTTTTTTCACAATTAAGGTGGTCTGTGGGAGAACTTTATCAATCTTGGCTCTGTGAGTGAACTGGAAATACAGGATATTTAGGCGACATTATTTGTTAAACTTGTTGCTCTGTGTTAAACTATGCCAATGTGTTATATCTGCCTGATGTAAACAATATCTAAATAAATTTGGATTCCCGGAATAAACATAGAGCATCATGGGTAGAGATGAGCGAACCGGTCGCGGTTCGGCTCGAGGTCGGTTCGCCGAACGGAGGTCCCGTTCGAGTTCGGTTCGTCGAACGTTCGACGAACCGAACTCGAACTGCATAGGAAACAATGGCAGGCAATCACAAACACAGAAAAACACCTAGAAAACACCCTCAAAGGTGTCCAAAAGGTGACAAACAACTCACAACACAACACAAACACATGGGAAAGTGACAAGGACAAATTCTCATGTGAAAACAAAACAGCGTTACGAGGAAAAAGAGGACGAGACACAGATATAGGCATGGCATGCCCTTCTAAAATCATGTAAAACACCGCAAGGTGACTCCAAGCGGAGTCTCCCTTTTTTCCAAAAATTGGGCCACACAGACACCTTATCAGTGGCAGCACTTGTGCCCTAGTTGCAAACAGGATGTTTTGATTTGCATCAAGCACATTCAAAAATACGCTATTCTTAACCGTCCCCAGGATGACACCGGGGTAGGTAGCAAAGTCTTTCCTGATCCCAGCTCTGTTCATCTTGGATCATTTTTAAAAAACACAGCAAGCAAGGGTTACTCCAAGCGGAGTCTCCCTTTTTTTCCCAAAAATTGGGCCCCACACACACCCACCCATTCAGTGGCAGCACTTGTGCCCTAGTTGTACACTTCACAGCTAGATTTGCATCAAGCACATTCAAAAATACGCTATTCTTAACCGTCCCCAGGATGACACCGGGGTAGGTAGCAAAGTCTTTCCTGATCCCAGCTCTGTTCATCTTGGATCATTTTAAAAAAACACAGCAAGCAAGGGTTACTCCAAGCGGAGTCTCCCTTTTTTTCCAAAAATTGGGCCACACAG
The DNA here is from genome assembly GCF_048569485.1 of Anomaloglossus baeobatrachus. Classification (NCBI taxonomy): domain Eukaryota; kingdom Metazoa; phylum Chordata; class Amphibia; order Anura; family Aromobatidae; genus Anomaloglossus; species Anomaloglossus baeobatrachus. The sequence goes on from NC_134353.1 coordinate 147,110,952, forward strand.
ACACCCCATCAGTGGCAGCACTTGTGCCCTAGTTGCAAACAGGATGTTTTGATTTGCATCAAGCACATTCAAAAATACGCTATTCTTAACCGTCCCCAGGATGACACCGGGGTAGGTAGCAAAGTCTTTCCTTATCCCAGCTCTGTTCATCTTGGATCATTTTTAAAAAACACAGCAAGCAAGGGTTACTCCAAGCGGAGTCTCCCTTTTTTTCCAAAAATTGTGCCCCACACACACCCACCCATTCAGTGGCAGCACTTGTGCCCTAGTTGTACACTTCACAGCTAGATTTGCATCAAGCACATTCAAAAATACGCCATACTTAACCGTCCCCAGGATGACACCGGGGTAGGTAGCAAAGTCTTTCCTGATCCCAGCTCTGTTCATCTTGGATCATTTTTAAAAAACACAGCAAGCAAGGGTTACTCCAACCGGAGTCTCCCTTTTTTTCCAAAAATTGGGCCACAAAGACACCCCATCAGTGGCAGCACTTGTGCCCTAGTTGCAAACAGGATGTTTTGATTTGCATCAAGCACATTCAAAAATACGCTATTCTTAACCGTCCCCAGGATGACACCGGGGTAGGTAGCAAAGTCTTTCCTGATCCCAGCTCTGTTCATCTTGGATCATTTTTAAAAAACACAGCAAGCAAGGGTTACTCCAAGTGGAGTCTCCCTTTTTTTCCAAAAATTGGGCCCCACACACACCCACCCATTCAGTGGCAGCACTTGTGCCCTAGTTGTACACTTCCCAGCTAGATTTGCATCAAGCACATTCAAAAATACGCTATTCTTAACCGTCCCCAGGATGACACCGGGGTAGGTAGAAAAGTCTTTCCTTATCCCAGCTCTGTTCATATTGGATCATTTTTAAAAAACACAGCAAGCAAGGGTAACTCCAAGCGGAGTCTGCCTTTTTTTCCAAAAATTGTGCCCCACACACACCCACCCATTCAGTCGCAGCACTTGTGCCCTAGTTGTACACTTCACAGCTAGATTTGCATCAAGCACATTCAAAAATACGCCATACTTAACCGTCCCCAGGATGACACCGGGGTAGGTAGCAAAGTCTTTCTTTATCCCAGCTCTGTTCATCTTGGATCATTTTTAAAAAACACAGCAAGCAAGGGTTACTCCAAGCGGAGTCTCCCTTTTTTTCCAAAAATTGGGCCACACAGACACCCACCCATTCAGTGGCAGCACTTGTGCCCTAGTTGTACACTTCACAGCTAGATTTGCATCAAGCACATTCAAAAATACGCCATACTTACCGTCCCCAGGATGACACCGGGGTAGGTAGCAAAGTCTTTCCTGATCCTAGCTCTGTTCATCTTGGATCATTTTTAAAAAACACAGCAAGCAAGGGTTACTCCAACCGGAGTCTCCCTTTTTTTCCAAAAATTGGGCCACAAAGACACCCCATCAGTGACAGCACTTGTGCCCTAGTTGCAAACAGGATGTTTTGATTTGCATCAAGCACATTCAAAAATACGCTATTCTTAGCCGTCCCCAGGATGACACCGGGGTAGGTAGCAAAGTCTTTCCTGATCCCAGCTCTGTTCATCTTGGATCATTTTTAAAAAACACAGCAAGCAAGGGTTACTCCAAGCGGAGTCTCCCTTTTTTTCCAAAAATTGGGCCAAACACACCCACCCATTCAGTGGCAGCACTTGTGCCCTAGTTGTACACTTCACAGCTAGATTTGCATCAAGCACATTCAAAAATACGCTATTCTTAACCGTCCCCAGGATGACACCGGGGATGGTAGCAAAGTCTTTCCTGATCCCAGCTCTGTTCATCTTGGATCATTTTAAAAAAACACAGCAAGCAAGGGTTACTCCAAGTGGAGTCTCCCTTTTTTTCCAAAAATTGGGCCACACAGACACCCACCCATTCAGTGGCAGCACTTGTGCCCTAGTTGTACACTTCACAGCTAGATTTGCATCAAGCACATTCAAAAATACGCTATTCTTAACTGTCCCCAGGATGACACCGGGGTAGGTAGCAAAGTCTTTCCTGATCCCAGCTCTGTTCATCTTGGATCATTTTAAAAAACACAGCAAGCAAGGGTTTCTGCAAGCGGAGTCTCCCTTTTTTTCCAAAAATTGGTCCACACAGACACCCCATCAGTGGCAGCACTTGTGCCCTAGTTGCAAACAGGATGTTTTGATTTGCATCAAGCACATTCAAAAATACGCTATTCTTAACCGTCCCCAGGATGACACCGGGGTAGGTAGCAAAGTCTTTCCTTATCCCAGCTCTGTTCATCTTGGATCATTTTTAAAAAACACAGCAAGCAAGGGTTACTTCAAGCGGAGTCTCCCTTTTTTTCCAAAAATTGCGCCTCACACACACCCACCCATTCAGTGGCATCACTTGTGCCCTAGTTGTACACTTCACAGCTAGATTTGCATCAAGCACATTCAAAAATACGCCATCATTAACTGTCCCCAGGATGACACCGGGGTAGGTAGCAAAGTCTTTCCTTATCCCAGCTCTGTTCATCTTGGATCTCTTTTAAAAAACACAGCAAGCAAGGGTTACTCCAAGCGGAGTCTCCCTTTTTTCAAAAAATTGGGCCACACAGACACCTTATCAGTGGCAGCACTTGTGCCCTAGTTGCAAACAGGATGTTTTGATTTGCATCAAGCACATTCCAAATCCACAAGCATTTACTCTCCCCAGGATGACACAGGGGTAGTAAATTCCTGGTGGATCCATGACTTGTTCATTTTGATGAACGTTAGTCTGTCCACATTGTCACTGGAGAGACGCGTGCGCTTATCTGTCAGCACACACCCAGCAGCACTGAAGACACGTTCAGAGACAACGCTGGCAGCTGGACACGACAAAATCTCCAAGGCGTAACTGGAGAGCTCTGGCCATTTTTCTAGATTTGAAGCCCAAAAGGAGCAAGGCTCCATTTGCAAAGTCATGGCATCGATGTTCATTTGGAGATACTCCTGTATCATCCTCTCCAGCCGTTGACTATGTGTCAGACTTGTTGTCTCTGGTGGCCTTGCAAAGGAGGGTCTAAAAAAATTATGAAAAGATTCCATAAAATTGCTGTTACCAGCACCAGATACAGTCCTACTGGTACGGATAGACTGTTGAAGATGACGAGACCATCCCATGTTTGTCAAGTTACAACTGGGAGAATCAGTCCCTGCACCTGCACGGTTGTTTGGTGGAAAAGCCGAGCTAAGATCGAGTAACAGCTTCTGCTGATACTCCTGCATACGTGCGTCCCTTTCTATGGCTGGAATTATGTCACAAAATTTGGACTTGTACCGGGGATCTAATAGTGTGGCAATCCAGTAGTCATCATCACTTCTAATTTTGACAATACGAGGGTCATGTTGGAGGTAGTGCAACAAGAAGGCACTCATGTGTCTTGCACAGCCATGCGGACCAAGTCCACGCTGTGTTTGTGGCATAGAGGTGCTACCCGTTCTTTCTTCCTCTGACATCTCCCCCCAACCTCTTTCAACTGAAATTTGACCAAGGTCTCCCTCATCTGCTGAGTCTTCCATGTCCATGGACAGTTCGTCCTCCATTTCTTCATGTTCTCCTGCACCTTCCTCAACATTTCGCCTGCTACTATGCGCCCTTGTTGATCCCTGTCCCCCATGGTCCCATGCCTGCTGCGTTGGTGATGATGAACGTCTGGACCTTGGTGATGTTGTTGTCCCTTGCGCATATGAATCCTCCTGTAGTTCCTCCCCTTTCTGTTGTCCCACCCCCTGATTCCGAATAGTGTTTAGCGTGTGCTCCAGCATGTAAATGACTGGAATTGTCATGCTGATAATGGCATTGTCAGCGCTAAACATATTCGTCGCCATGTCGAAACTGTGCAGAAGGGTGCATAGGTCCTTGATCTGAGACCACTCCATCAGGGTGATCTGCCCCACCTCTGCATCTCGTTGGCCCAGGCTATACGTCATGACGTATTGCACCAGGGCTCGGCGATGCTGCCACAGTCGCTGTAACATGTGGAGAGTCGAATTCCAGCGTGTCACCACATCGCATTTCAGGCGATGAACCGGCAGGCCGAAAGACTTCTGGAGCGATGCAAGTCGCTCAGCTGCGGCGGTTGAACGGCGGAAGTGAGCAGACAGTTTTCGTGCCCTGGTCAGAAGGCCATCTAGGCCGGGATAGTGTGTTAAGAATTGCTGGACGACAAGGTTCAACACGTGAGCCATACAAGGCACGTGTGTCACCTTGCCCAGGTTTGCAGCATTGTCGCACACGGCCTTACCAGGCTGCAGGTTGAGTGGAGACAACCATTTATTAAACCTGACCGCAGAGCTGACCACAACTCCTCAGCTGTGTGACTCCTATTCCCAAGACATGTCAAGCTAAAGACCGCCTGATGCCATTGCGCTCTGCTGCCAGCATAGTAATGAGGGGTGCATGATTCCTTCTGCGCAGTGGGAACGCTGGTGGCCTGACCAGGCAGGCTTGGGGCGGAGGTGGAGGACCCAGATGAGGTGGAGGAGGCAGAAGCAGTGGCGGAACTTGGACAGACAGAGGATTGACACACAAGTCGTGGGGACGGCAAGACTTGTGCAGCAGACCCTTCACCATCTATCACCATAGTTACCCAGTACTCAGTCAGCGACATGTAACGTCCCTGTCCATGCTTACTGGTCCAAGTATCGGTGGTGAAATGCACCCGTTCACACACAGAGTTTCTCAAGGAAGCGGTGATGTTGTGTACGACATGCTGGTGTAGCGCGGGCACACCTTTCTTAGAGAAGTAGTGGCGACTAAGCATCTGGTACTAGGGCACAGCGACAGACATAAGGTCTCTAAAATCCTGTGTGTCCACTAGGCGGAAAGGCAGCATTTCGGTAGCCAAGAGCTTACAGAGGGATAGAGTCAGCCTCTTAGCTTTGTCATGGGTCGCAGGAAATGGCCTTTTATTTGACCACATCTGAGGGACAGAGATCTGGCTGCTGTGTGTAGACGGTGTTGAGTAGGGTGTCCCTGGAAAAATGCAGGTTTGTGAGGAAAGTGCAGGCGGAGACATGATGTTGCCTTCATCCAACGTTGGTGCTATCGATGTCTGAGAGAGCTGTACACACTCACTTGTTTCCCCTTCCAAACCAACTGACGACCTACCAAGCAAAGTGCCTGTTGCGGTTACAGTGGTGGAAGTTGTGCGTGGAAAACCAGGTGTGACAGCTGTCCCCACAGTCCTAGAAGATGAAGAGCGCGCGGATGCACTGGAAGGGGCAGGCCGTGGATGGTTCGCTCCGCTAGGCCGCATTGCAGCGCAGTGAGCTTCCCACCGGGACCTAAGATATTTATTCATGTGACGATTCATGGAAGAAGTTGTCAAACTGCTGAGGTTTTGACCTCTACTAACAGAATCACGACAAATTTTACACATCACATAATTTGGGCAATCTTTTTCTATGTCAAAAAAGGACCAGGCTAGGCAAGGCTTAGAGGCCATGCGACCTGCTGAGCCCCCCCGACTAGTGCTCAGAGGCAGAGTGGTGGCTGAGGATGCAGTTGTAGACGTGCTACCAGTGCTCCGACTCTGTCCAGGAAGGCGCAAGGTAACTTCGTCGTCGGTTGCATCCTCCTCCACCACCTCTGTTGACCTCCTCGAGTGCCTGACTGGGGGTTGACAGTAGGTGGGATCTAGAAATTCATCATCAATTGTTGTGTTTGCACTCCTCTCCCCCTCAGACCGAGCCTCTTCTTGCCCTGACCGAATATTTAAGTTGTCATCCCAATCGGGTATCTGCGTCTCATCTTCATCAGTATGTTCCTCATTGTCTATAACCACAGGTGTTACAGTTTGTGACAAAGGGTCAACATTATGCTCAGAAACTTGGTCCTCACGGCCTGAATCAGAGTCACAAAGGTTCTGGGCATCACTGCAGACCATTTCCTGGTCTGTACTCACTGCAGCTTGGGAGCAGACCTCTGATTCCCAGGCTATAGTGTGACTGAACAGCTCTGCAGACTCAGCCATCTCAGTTCCACCATACTGTGCAGGGCTGATGGAGACTTCAGAGCTGGGAGAAAGCAAGTTTGATTGGGATGACAACTCAGAGGACTGGTGTGTTTTGGATGCGGTACTTGAAGTGGCTGAGAGGGCACTTGTTGGACCACTTGAGATTCATTCAAGCATTTTCCTTTTTTGGCCATCATCTACCTTTGTTCCTGTTGTTCGTGTCCGTAAAAAAGGGAGCACATCGGATTGTCCACGGTAAGTAGTAGACATCCTACTTTTGCTGGTAGATGGTCTATCTTCAGCAGATGTTAATGGATCTTTACCACCTTCCCCACGGACAAACCCTTTTTTTCCTTTTCCAACATGCCTCTTCCCCTTTCCACCAGCATCTGTCATTTTGCCACTCATGTTGATTGCGACAAGATTGTGCACTGAAAATGTGGTAGTAAAAATTGAGAGGTGGTGTAGATTGCAGCGGTGGTCTAGCTTTATTAACAGCAGAATAATAAAGAATAAATATCCCTGATAATGCAACTACGGCCCTTAAACTGGCAGCATAAATTGCTAGCATAATGGCTTAGTTATAATGAGTTGGAGTGTGCAATGCAGGCAGACGTGCTGCAAATATCTGTGCACTACTGGGACTATACAGAAGTCCAACAGCCACGTTTAGGATGCCACTAAGTTCACTCAGTGTTTGCTAGTATAATGGCTTAGTAACTATCAGTTTGAGTGTGCAATGCAGGCAGACGTGCTGCAAATATCTTTGCACTACTGGTACTATACAGAAGTCCAACAGCCTTGTTTAGGATGCCACTAGGTACACTCAGTGTTTGCTAGTATAATGGCTTAGTAACTATCAGTTTGAGTGTGCAATGCAGGCAGACGTGCTGCAAATATCTGTGCACTACTGGGACTATACAGAAGTCCAACAGCCACCTTTAGGATGCCACTAGGTACACTCAGTGTTTGCTAGTATAATGGCTTAGTAACTATCAGTTTGAGTGTGCAATGCAGGCAGACGTGCTGCAAATATCTGTGCACTACTGGGACTATACAGAAGTCCAACAGCCACGTTTAGGATGCCACTAGGTACACTCAGTGTTTGCTAGTATAATGGCTTAGTAACTATCAGTTTGAGTGTGCAATGCAGGCAGACGTGCTGCAAATATCTGTGCACTACTGGGACTATACAGAAGTCCAACAGCCACGTTTAGGATGCCACTAGGTACACTCAGTGTTTGCTAGTATAATGGCTTAGTTATAATGAGTTGGAGTGTGCAGAGGACAGGAGGGTACAGTGCCAGGGTTGTGGGGCTCTGGGTAGAGGAATGGAAGCCTGCCTTTCTATTCCCTCCTAATGGGGAAATGCAGCGACGAAATCCCTGACCTTAGCTACACAGACGCTGTCTCTGTTTTCAGGACCTGTCACCTATGGCTCTGACCCTGCCGGTACGAGCCCTTAAAAGGACTGATAGAAAGTGCTCTCCCTAAGCTGTCCAGCGCTGTGTATTGAGCGCATACAGCAGTATCGGTGATAGGACTCAGGACGGAGCTGCGCCAGTGATGTCTGACACCAAGGACGCAGAAGAGATAATGGCGTCCGGACGGGCAGATACTCGTTTTTATAATGCAGGGACATGTGACATGGACATCCTATCACACATGCCGTTGCTTCTCTGGCTAAAAGTCCACTTAGCTGTGTGTGTCTGGGATTGGCTGACATGCTGGCCCTCCCCACTACACGCGCGCGCTTAGGGAAGGAAGACAAGGAAAAAAAAAAAATGGCGATCGCCATTATCCATACAGCAGTGATCTGAAGGCGCTGTTCCCGCACACTATACACTGAAATTTCATAATAGTGTGAGTCACAGAGTGACTTACACTATTACAGCGGAAAGCCAGCTAGGAATTAGCTGTTTTTTTGCTGCTAGAACCGTTCTCGAACGTATCTAGAACTATCGAGCTTTTGCAAAAAAGCTCGAGTTCTAGTTCGATCTAGAACAGGCCCCAAAATCACTCGAGCCGCGAACTAGAGAACCACGAACCTAGAACCGCGCTCAACTCTAATCATGGGTGAGCTGCTTCAAGTATAAGTGGCTGGGACTGGCAGTAGCAAGTCTAGATAGTTGACCGCCCTCTTGATCCCAAATCCAACTGCAGCTTTTTTTAACTGCAACAGGAGCTCAAAATTAGGCTATGTAGAGGAATCTAAAAATGTTCTTCTTTGACGGTACCCTTTCAATTTTCGCGGTGATTATGAAATGTGAACATAGAGTCGGCAGGGTGTAATGTAATGTGGACTGCACCCTAGGCGGAAATCATTTTAATGTATGTCCAAACACCACAGAGGATTGGTGCACATTTATTTGGCTTTGTTTCCTCCTCCTGCTATTCAGCTTCCTCTATCTGCTCCTCATCTGGTCAGTGTAACACCTCCATGACCACCCTCAGCTCAGCACAGCTAGGGGGAAACAACAGCAGGCCTTTCTGAGACTCAGATGTTTTAGGTTGAAATTCCCCAATGAGCTGGAGCTGTGGATAGGCTCTGTATGGGCCTTTTCAAAATTGATTCTCTGTGAAGCAACTTTGCCTATATTGACTCTGTGGGTAAACCGGGAATACAGACTGCATAGAGGAAATGTGTTAAAATTGTTCTTTGGGGAAAGTCTGTCAATCTTGATCGTGTGGGTGAACTCTGTGAATACAGGCTCAGTAAGGGCCCTTAATTAAATTGTTGATCTGTGGAGAATCTCTGAAATCCATCTCTGTGGGGTCACTGTTAACATTTTTTGTTTCTTCATTTACTTGTTATGTTACCAATAATGGTATGGTGACAGAAGCCCTTTAAGTCTTTAACCTATCCACATTTCTTTGCAGGCCAATTGGCATGCTCTTACCCCATTTAGGTTCCTTTTGAAGCCCCCCTAGCTTTTATTGCAACCATTTTAAAACCCCGAACTTTGACTCCCCATTCACTTGTATGGGGTTCGTTGTTCAGGGTCAAGTTCTCTTTCCAAACCCGATTTTTCATTTGATCCAATGCTGATTTGGTGAACTTGAATGTCCATGGATTTGCTCATCATAACAAATTTGTAAATATACTTTATCAGGAGTGGACATACCACCTATGCAGCTGCTTCAGCTGCACAGTACCTGGAGGTGGAAAGGGGCCCATTGTAGCCATGTAGTATTGGACAGTGATGAGGGCAATCTGGGCAAGTATTCAGTGCCAAACGAGGTCAGATTGCCCTCAGCATAATATCATAAGACATTACCACATCACTGGGCAGTGTTTTCTGCAGTTCCACTGCAAGGAAAGTAACAGCGGAGCTGCTTGTAGCCTTTCTTATCTTCTTGCCTGGCAGTTTTCTTTGACTCAAATGTTGTGATGAATATCTAGAAGATGCTCAACCAGAAATGGAAGTAAGCTGGGTCTTAAGGGATTGTCTGGAAAGAAGAGTGATTATTGGGGAGGGATTGGGTGTGGGGTGAGTTAAAAAGAAACAGTCTAGTAATGAATTAAGGGGGAGAGACGGAGAGAGGACAATACAGGGTTTTATAATGAATTGGGATGGAAGAGAGAGTATATATGATAGGACCTTATAGTGAAATAGATGGGGGAAAAAAAGGACAATGTAGGTTTTTGGGGGGAGAAAGGGGATCATACTTTGTCTAATAACCCTGCTCAACATGATTTTTTTCACAACAACATTTAAAGACGATTTTGGTATGAATTCACCTCCTGAATTCAAACATGTTGATAGAATTTTTTCATCAGGATGTTTTTTACACCTATTTTTTTTATTTTAATTTGACTGTTTTTTACATAGTTTTATGGTTTGCCATCGGATGATTTAACTAAAACTATTGAGTGTTCTAATTAGTATGGGATCAGAAGAGTGCGGTCTATTGTTATGTTAAAAGACAACATAACAAGATTATGTCAGTGTATTCATGTTCAGACTTCTTCAGACATGCTTAGATATTGACTCTTTTGTCAGTAGTAATATGGCAGTGAATCTGTTAGCACAAGTGTTTGTTCTTCTGCTGATCTGAAGTGTTTTGCTTGTTTCTCATATTTTATTAGTTCTATTAGTTGTTATACATTTTTCAATAAGGCCAAAAAAGTGTTTCAATCATCCAGACAATTTCTTTTTTGTGTGTGGTGAACTGTTATCCAAGAGTCAGAGACTAAACTATCTACCACTTGTAAAAAAAAAGTCTGATGAGCTTTATTTCAGATGTTAAGTTTGTTTTCTTGAAAGTTACCAGACACTACATATATTCAGTTTATCTTGTGTTATTTATTTATCTTACTTGCTTATATAGTGCCGCTAATTCCACAGTGCTTTACAGATGTTGGGCTAACAATCTAACAATCTATATTTCCTATCAGTATGTCTTTGACGTGTGGGAGGAAACTAGAATACCTGGAGGAAGACCAGGCAAACACAGAGAGAAGATACAACCTATTTGCAGATGTTGTTCTTGAGGGAATTTGAGCAAAGGACTTCCTCCCTGCAAAGCAACAATGCCAACCACTGAGCCACTGCTATGTGTTAGGGGCACTTTGCACACAACAACATCGCAAGCCAATGCTTGCGATGCCAAGCACGATAGTCCTCGCCCCCGTCGCAGCAGCGATATCTTGTGATAGCAGCAGTAGCGAACATTATCGCTACGGCAGCTTCACATGGACTCACCTGCCTTGCGACGTCGATCTGGCCAGCGACCTGCCTCCTTATTAAGGGGGCAGGTTGTGTGTCGTCATAGCGACGTCACACGGCAGGCGGCCAATAGAAGCGGAGGGGCAGAGATGAGCGGGACGTAAACATCCCGCCCACCTTCTTCCTTCCACATAGCCGGCGTGAGCTGCAGGACGCAGGTAGGAGATGTTCCTCCCTCCTGCGGCTTCACACACAGCGATGTGTGCTGCCGCAGGAACGAGGAACAACATCGTACCTGTCGCAGTCGCGTAATTATGGAATTCCCAGACACTACAACGATGATACGATTACGACGATTTTGTGCTCGTTAATCGTATCATCTAGGATTTACACACTACGATGTCGAGTGCGACGCCGGAAGTGCGTCACTTTCGACATGACCCCTCCGACATCGCACCTGCGATGTCGTAGTGTGCAAAGTGCTCCTTAAGCTTTTTACTGGTTAGAAAAATGGTTCACATCATATGCCACTTGCCATTCTGATGGTTTGGAGGGGGCTGAAGGATCATTTAACAGATTGCTATTTCTTCTTAATGGACATGAAAAGAATAACATCTAAAACAAAATATTCAGCTATCCACAATCACATACAAGATTTCTCCCACACCTCCCCCATACTCTGGAACACTCTACCCCAGCATTTCAGACTCTCAGCTACCATGGAAAGCTTCAACAGGAACCTGAAGACCCACCTCTTCCGAGAAGCCTACAACCTACAATAACCCTCAGACCAGTACATCACTGCGGAACCAGCTCTACCCTCACCTACTGTATCCTCACCCATCCCCTGTAGACTGTGAGCCCTCGCGGGCAGGGACCTCTCTCCTCCTCTACCACTCTGTGCCTTGTATTGTCTGTGATTATTGTTCTTGACTTTAGGTATACCCCTTTGCACTTGTAAAGTGCCATTGAATAAATGGCACCAGGGCTAGACTGGGACTAAAATTTAGCCCTGGCATTTGGAGGTGCACAGGCCCACTTTTCGCGTGTTGAATGTGTAATATCTTTGTGGACTTGTAGGTTGTGTAACACGATCATGTAACATGTAGTCACGGCTGCATCCAGTATTACAGCTCAGTCCTATTTATTGCTCTTAAGTTGCCGGACCTGGTGAAGCCGCTATTTTCCCTATAGAACAGGGTCCCATAGTTAAAGGAGAGGATGCTGAGCTCTACATATAATGTTAAGGCCTCATCATATAACTGATGGGCAGGGATGCAAAATCAAATCCCCATCAGCTAATATTGATGACCTATGTTACAGATAGGTGATCAGGGAAGCTGTAGTTATTACTGATGCTAATTTTGGGTGCATGACACTTAAGGAATGTGCAATGACATTTTTTGGGGCAGATCCCATGACGGAAACCACTATGAAAAATACTCACAATGAGTGGCCATCTGCATCTATTACTGTGCACAGGTTCAGGCTTTTGAGCATCGTTTAACCACTTCAGGTTTCTAAAACCACCAAGTGGTTAAAAGAAGTGACCGGTTCATTCTTCTGGTGTTTTCCACTCAGCAGACGCTCTGTACTTTACAATGCAGATCAATGGAAAGGTTCGGAAGATGCCCGGATGTCTTTTATTGCGTTTTATCATCACTTTTTCTTAAAAGCACAGTAAAAAAATGTGACAAAAACAAGAGGAAAAGACTATAAAAGCCAAAGATGGTCAAGACCATAGAAAAAATACCCAGGAAATGACTGTAAAACTACACAGAAGATGGGTTATGAAAAAAAATGCCACAGTTTTCAACATCTACTTAAAAAACGTGCCGATGTTGCTTGAGTTTAAAACACCTTGTGTGCACATACCCTTAGGTTTTCCAGTTTTTGGAAACCCATTCCCTGCATTGTTTATTTGTTTTATTCACTCTCCCCAGGTCTGCTATTGTCTGTAGTGCTGGTGTCACATCACAATGACAGTGCTGCAACCAGCAAGGAGCTCAGCAGCTAACTGCAGCAGCACTGCTGATGTGATGTCAGAGATGTAGACAATTATAGACACCAGATGCAACAGCAGTTTATTTTTTGCAACAAAAAGGAAGCATCAGACATCAAGAGGATGTGAGCAGTCAGGGTCATGTAAGAGCTACTCACATGCATTCATCACTAGAACCAAATATTTGAGGAGGATTTGGAGACATTCTGCTTAAAAAGTGTGTAAACATGTTAATTCACACTGTTTTTGCAGCAGAAACCGAGCAGAATCTTGCCAAATTCTCCTCATAATCTCAAAACAAAGTTTTGATTATTTTTAAGCTTTTTTTCTTTTAAATAGCCATGAAACTTGTTTTGGATTGTCATGTTCAGAACCACCATCAGTACATGTATGCCACACTAGAACCATCAGCAGCACATGAATACAGCACCAGAGCCACCATCAGCACATGAATGCAGTGCTAGAATCACCATTAGCACATGAATGCAGCACCAGAGCCACCATCAGCACATGAATGCACCACCAAAGCCACCAATAGAACATGAATGAGTTGTTCCAGTCCCTTTTGTCTCCACATAGTACAGACACCATGATGAGATTTCATGCCCACAGCTCGTCTCTGAAGATCTCCCTCTTTGTTCTTCAGCAGCACTTCCTGACAGTGCCTTTAAAAATAAAAGTATCAGTAAACTGCCCCAAAAATATAAATATCTCCCATTCTGCGCTACTAAAGACTTAATGTGCTTCCTTCACAAAATATCTCCCCCCACACACACACACATACTGTCCCTCTCCAAAATATTATACCCTCACACATACACACACTAGAGTTGAGCGCGGTTCGCGGTTCGTGGTTCTCCAGTTTGCGGTTCGAGTGATTTTGGGGGCTCTTCTAGATCGAACTAGAACTCGAGCTTTTTGCTAAAGTTCGATAGTTCTAGTTACGTTCGAGAACGGTTCTAGCAGCAAAAAGCAGGGCTTTTTACAGCTACGGTGAGCAGGAGCCATCGCTGGCAGCCTGCCAGAAGCTGGTAACCAAGATAAACATCGGGTATCCAAGCAAAGCGCTTTGGTTGGTAACCCGATATTTATCCTAGTTACATGTGCAGGAAGCCGACACTTCCCCGCTCAGCTCGCTCCGCCCCCTCCTGCACACGACATGTACACACACACACACACACACACTCACCTGTCCCCAGCCATGCAGTCCATGACACTGACAACTGACATCCTCAGCGCCACATGACCCCGCTAGGCTCCACTCACTTCGCACTCCGCCGCCAGCACACATGGCTCCGCCCACCTGGCACTCTGCACACATGGACCCGCTAGGCTCCACCCACCTGACACTCTGCACACATGGTCCCGCTAGGCTCCGCCCACCTGGCACTCTGCACACATTACCCCACTAGGCTCCGCCCACCTGGCACTCTGCACACATGGTTCCGCAAGGCTCCGCCCACCTGACACTCTGCACACATCGTCCCGCTAAGTTCCACCCACCTGTCACTCTGCACACATGGTCCCGCTAGGCTCCGCCCACCTGGCACTCTGCACACATGGTTCCGCTAGGCTCCGCCCACCTGGCACTCTGCACACATGGTCCCGCTAGGCTCCGCCCACCTGACACTCTGCACACATCGTCCCGCTAGGCTCTGCCCACCTGTCACTCTGCACACATGGTCCCGCTAGGCTCCGCCACCTGGCACTCTGCACACATGGTCCCACTAGGCTCCGCCCACCTGGCACTCTGCACACATGGTCCCGCTAGGCTCCGCCCACCTGGCACTCTGCACACATGACGCTGCTAGGCTCCGCCTACCTGACACTCTGCATACATGGTCCCGCTAGGCACCGCCCACCTGGCACTCTGCACACATGGTCCCGCTAGGCTCCGCCCACCTGGCACTCTGCACACATGGTCCCGCTAGGCTCCGCCCACCTGGCACACTGCACACATGGTCCCGCTTGGCTCCGCCCACCTGGCACTCTGCACACATGGTCCGCTAGGCTCCGCCCACCTGGCACTCTGCACACATGGTCCCGCTAGGCTCCGCCCACCTGGCACTCTGCACACATGGTCCCGCTAGGCTCCGCCCACCTGGCACTCTGCACACATGGTGCTGCTAGGCTCCGCCCACCTGACACTCTGCACACATGGTCCCGCTAGGCTCCACCCACCTGACACTCTGCACACATGGTCCCGCTAGGCTCCGCCCACCTGGCACTCTGCACACATTACCCCGCTAGGCTCCGCCCACCTGGCATTCTGCACACATTACCCCGCTAGGCTCCGCCCACCTGGCACTCTGCACACATGGTCCCGCTAGGCTCCGCCCACCTGGCACTCTGCACACATTACTCCGCTAGGCTCCGCCCACCTCACACTCTGCACACATGGTCCCGCTAGGCTCGGCCCACCTGGCACTCTGCACACATTACTCCGCTAGGCTCCGCCCACCTTGCACTCTGCACACATTACTCCGCTAGTCTCCGCCCACCTGGCACTCTGCACACATGGTCCCGCTCAGTTTACCTGCGGTGATGAAGTCCCGCCATCCCGACCTCAGCGCTGTCACTGTCCTCCATGGCCGCCGCTTGTCACATCACCTTCTCTCGCTTCCGACCCGAGACTGACTAGCGGTGACGTCACGGGCCGCTCGCGATACTTGGCTGTGAAGATGATTGAAGTCAGTGTGCAGGAGATCAGCGCAGGTAATGTACCTCGCTGACAGAAGCACTTGTCATGCCCTGCAGTGGCCTGGGCTGACCCATTGATGTTAGCTCAGGTCACTGCATTGCTCTCCCAGCCAATGGGGAACATCCTGCTCTTCATTGACTGGGACAGTGTGGATCGTCATGGGAACCTCTTGGATTACACCAGACCTGGATTTGTTTTTCTTTCTAATAAATTGGTTAAAGAGGGAATGTATTGGGGAGTGTTTTTTCAAATAAAAATGTGTTTGTCGTCTATTTTTTTTATTACTGACTGGGTTGGTGATGTCGGGTATCTGATAGATGCCTGACCTCACCAACCCCAGGGCTTGGTGCCAGGTGACATTACACATCTGGTATTAACCCAATATATTACCCCGTTTGCCACCGCACCAGGGCACGGGATGAGCTGGGAAGAAGCACCAGGATTGGCGCATCTAATGGGTGCGCCACTTCTGTGGCGGCTGCTGCCTCCTATTTTTAGGCTGGGGAGAGTCCAATAACCATGGACTTCCCTAGTCTGAGAATATCAGACCCCAGCTGTCTGCTTTACCTTGGCTGGTGATTCAATTTTTTTTTTTTTTTAATTATTTACTTAATTTAAAATAACAGCGTGGGGTGCCTCAGTTTTGGATTACCAGCCAAGGTGAAGTTGCCAGCTGTGGTATGCAGGCTGCAGCCGTCTGCTTTACCCTAGCTGGCTACAAAAATAGGGGGAACCCTACGTCATTTTTTTTTTTTTCATTTTTTTGGCTAAATACAAAGCTAAGCACCCCTTAGTGCCACATGAAAGGCACCAAAGGGTGCAAAATTACAAAATGCAGGAAAGTGGGACATTATGTGTCTTTCTGCCATTATAATGACAGAAAAGACTGATATGAAGTGTACAAGCACAGGAAAATCACCACAGCGCTCTACGCTGTGAAAAGCAGTAGAAAATGGCACTGGAGTGAACATGTGATCGCCTCATGTAGGTTGAAGCTATGGATCCTGGGTAAATTTATGTATTTTCCCTCCTTCAGTTTTTTTGCAGTACGCAAAAAAACCAGAAGGCACACAGATGACAAACAGATGACATACGGACCGTCTACGGAACGGAAACGGATGCCACACGGATGCACCCGTGAAAAAAAACGGACTGTTTTTTGCAGACCGCAAAAACGGATCGGTCGTGTGAATGTAGCCTTATTCTGATCTGCCGTTTATAAACAGCAGGCAGAAATAAGTGAATAGCGCCCCCCAGCATCAGAAAATCTCCGGGGTTTCAGGCGTAGCTGAGACCCTGGAGATCCTGATTCAGGACGGTTTTTCCGGTCCCCGCTCACGTGATCACCAGTATACACCGTACACCGATGATCACGTTACAGTAAACGACAGTGTCGGTAAAAAATTATTTATCTCCCATCTGGCATGAACAAACATGATAAATCTCCTCCCCGGTCCCCCGCTGTCGCCAAAATGCCCCCCCCCTGATGCCCTCCCAGAAATCCAAGATGGCCGCGCGCACAGTAGCGCGCCGGCCGCATTCACCCTACTCCTCTGATTTCTGTCGCATGTGCCATGACACATGCGACAGAAAACTCCTCCCCAGGCCCTGCCAGGTCACCCCCTATAACCCCACCGGTGTTCCCCGGTGTCCCACGGTACCTGTGCAGCGTTGATCCCCCGCGGCCCTCTCCTTCACAATAGACGCTGCCGCATGCACAGAGCGGCTGTCAGCTCAGCTTCCTGTGTTCAGACACAGCGAGTGGTGGTTATGCATCTGTAAGCTAAATGGGCGGCACGGTGGCTCAGTGGTTAGCACTGCAGTCTTGCAGCGCTGAAGTCTTGGGTTCAATTCCCACCCAGGACACCATCTGCAAGGAGTTTGTATGTTCTCCCCGTGTTTGCATGGGTTTCCTCTGGGTACTCCGGTTTCCTTCCACACTCCAAAGACATACAGATAGGGAATTTAGATTGTGAGCCCCAATAGGGACAGTGTTCCCAATGTATGCAAAGCGCTATGGAATTAATAGCGCTGAATAAATTATTATTATTATTACTGCAATGCCCTGCTCATGAGGTAAGGAACATAGTTGATCAGGAGAGCTATATACTACATTTCCAAATGGAGGCATTTGATTTTATAGTTGCCCTGCTGAACGACTACCAAACATGAGAGTCCATTATACGCCACAAGAAAACACATCTAAATAGCAAGCTCTGTTGTTTAGTATTCATTCAGCTGGATAACTGGACTTAAAGGGGTATTCCATCTCCAAGATCCTATCCCCAATATATAGTAGGTGGAATAGCAATAATATCAGCAAATACCAATATTTGGAAATGTAGAATAGTTCTCCTGATTAGGCATGCCCTTACCTCATGAGCAGGGCATTGCAGCTTTCATAGAAACCGTTACGACATGGACTCTGCTGCTGTGGACCCGGGGAGAGTGGGTGCAGATTCATTGCACCCACACTCCTCACATGGAGGGTCTGCACTCCTAGAAAATGGGGGATACGTTCCCGTTTTTTCCTTACAATAAATTTGTGAAAGAGGGAATGTTTTGGGGAGTTTTCTTTCAAATACATTTTTTTTTGTCGATTTTTTTTATTAGTACTGACAGTTTGTGATGTCAGGTATCTGATAGACACCATGACATCACAAACTGCTGGGCTTGATGTCAGGTGACTTTACAACTAGTATCAACCCCATTTATTACCCCGTTTGCCACTGCACCAGGGCACGGGATGAGCTGTGGTGAAGCGCCAGGATTGGCGCATCTAGTGGATGCGCCACGTCTGGGGTGCCTGTGGCCTGCTATTTTTAGGCTGTGAAGGCCCAATAACTATGGACCTTCCAACACTGAGAATACCAGACCACAGCTATCCGCTTTACCTTGGCTGGTGATCCAATTTGGGGGGGACTCTACTTTTTTTTTGTAATTAATATTATTTATAAAATAATTATAAAAAAAGAGCCTGGGGTGACCTCCACATTGGATCCCCAACCACGGTAAAGCTGCCAGCTGTGGTTTTCAGGCTACAGCCGTCTGCTTTACCCTAGCTGGCTATCAAAAATGGGTGGACCCAACATCATTTTTTTTTAACTATTTTTTAAATAAAAAAAATTAATGGGCTTCCCTGTATTTTTATTGCCAGCCAAGGTAACGCCAGGCAGATGGGGGTGGCAACCCATAGCTGTCTGCTTTATCTGCACTGAGAATCAAAAATACCGCGGAGCGCTACGTCATTTTTTTTAAAGATTTATTTTTACAGCACTGTCATGTCAGGCGATCAAAATACAGGGAAGCCCTTTTTGTTTTTATTTACTTAAATAAATAATTAAAAAAAATATATATGGGCTCCCGCTGAATTTATTGTATTTTAGCTAAGGGTAATCCATTTTTGTATTTTTTGTATTGCTAGCTAAGGGTAATCCAAGCAGCTACTGGCTGCTAACCCCCACTGCTTGGTGTTACCTTCACTGGCAATGGAAAATCCAGGGAAGCATTTTTTATTTTTTTTGCCAAAAAACTACAAAAAAAATGACGTGCTCTTCGCCATATTTTTGTATGCTAGCCAGGTACAGCAGGCAGGTACGGGCTGCCCGTAACCCCCAGCTGCCTATTTGTACCCGGCTGGGAACTAAAAATATAGGGAAGCCCTTTTTTAATTAATTCATGAATTTTATGAAATAATTAAAAAAACAAACAAAAAAACGACGTAGGCTTCGCCCCATTTTTGTATCCAGCCGGGTACAACTAGGCAGCTGGGGATTGGAATCCATAGCACAGGTTAGCCTGAGGTTTCTGGGCCCCTCTGCTGCGAATTGCAGTCCGCAGCCGCCCCAGAAAATGGCGCTCTCATAGAAGCGCCATCATCTGGCGCTGTATCCAACTCTTCCAACAGCCCTGAAGCCGGGTGGCTTGTTGGGTAATCATGAGTTAATACTGGCTTTGTTTTACTAGCCAGTATTAAGCCAGAGATTCTTAATGTTAGGCACGTTTGACCCGGCCATTAAGAATCTCCAATAAAGGGTTAAAAAAAAACACCTCACAGAGAAAAAATACTTTAATAGAAATAAATACACAGACACATTAGAGACTCCATCTTTATTACCCCTTGTCAGCCCTCCACGATCCTGCTCTTCTGTCTTCTTTCCCCTTCAACACATGCAGCTCTGTCTGCTCCATCAGACAGCACTGCATGGGGGAAGACGCTCCGTGCAGAAATCACTCTGTGAGAGTGACCACAGGCTCCCGGCTGTAAGCGGTGGCACGGGTTGCCATAGCAATGCTGCTTCGATCACGTGATTCCGGTGCCGCTGCGTGCTGGTAGCGGGACGTCCCCTTCACCGCTACCAAGCGCATTGCTATGGCAACGGTGATCTCCGTGATTGACCGGCTGTCAGGCGGTCAGGAGCCGGCTTCTGCAGACGCTGGTAACTACCTTAAACATCGGGTAACCCAGAAGCCCTTTCCTTGGTTACCCGATGTTTACCGTAGTTACCAGCGTCCGCCGCTCTCACGCTGCCAGTGCCAGCCCCCTGCACACATAGCCAGACTACACATCGGGTTAAATTAACCCGATGTGTACTCTGGCTAGGAGTGCAGGGAGCCAGCGCTAAGCGGTGTGCGCTGGTAACCAAGGTAAATATCGGGTTGGTTACCCGATATTTACCTTAGTTACCAAGCGCAGCATCGCTTCAACGCGTGATGCTGGCTGGGGGCTGTGGTCACTGGTTGCTGGTGAGATCTGCCTGTGTGATAGCTCACCAGCAACCCGTGTAGCGACGCTCCATCGATCCCTGCCAGGTCAGGTTGCTGGTGGGATCGCTGGAGCGTCGCTTAGTGTGACGGTACCTTAAGGGAATGGGGAAGCAGAGCGGGGAGTCGAGCTAGAGCATGTCGCTGGTACACGGCGATACACAAATGTGCACCGTGTAACAGAGAGATGCAATGACAGGTGCTACATGACACGTCATCGTCATGTGACCAGTCTGTAGCCAATGAGATAACAGGCACGTGACTGGTCACATGGCTATTTTTCACGCCACGATAGGTCCTGCATCACTGCTGGCAGTGCTGGTTACCGGGAGGATTCAGCGATCATCGGATGGAATAGCGGCAGGAGACAGAGTGCAGGAGGGATCGCGGGGACCGGTAAGTGTTATGGCAATGTTTATTAACTGTATGTGTACATTTATAATGTGTTTTTATGTGTTTGTGATTGCCTCCTATTGTTTCCTATGCGGTTCGAGTGGTTCGCCGAACCGGTTCGCCGAACCGAACTCGAACCAGACCTCGGTTCGGCGAGCCGAACCACGGCCGGTTCGCTCATCTCTAACACACACAATGCCACTCTCCACAATATTATACCCTCACACACACTGCCCCCTCCAAAATATTATACTCATCATACACTCACACACTTCCCCTCTCCAAATATTATAACCCCCTACATACACTGCCCCTCTCCAAAATATTATACACACACACTGCCTCTCTCCAAATATTTTACCCCCTACACACACTGCCCCTCTCTAAAATATTATACCCCCATACACACACACTGCCCCTCTCCAAAATTTTATACCCCCTACACAGACACTGCCCTCTTTAAAATATTATACCCCCCCACACACACACACACACTGTCCCTCTTTCCAAAATATTATACCACACACACAGACACACACACACACACTGGCCCTCTTCAAAATATTATACCCCCATATATACACACACTGCATACCCCCCCATATATACACAAACACAGGCACACTGTCATTATGTAAAATACCCCCCCCTCTCACACACTGACCCTGGATAAAGTTCTCTCCCACCCCCCACCTCTCGCAAAGCTGTGTCCCTTTCACAAATATTCTCCCATTAGGTGCCCTAGTCCCCTTTTCACTCACCCATAGTGAGTACACATTCCATCTTCGGCTCCTCCACGGAGCTCTTACCACTGTCCAACGTGTCTCAGCAGCGCCCACAGCAGTGTGATGATGTCAGCAAGGTGCTGATCTCATCAAGTTGTTGCATACTGGAGCCACAGGCCTGGCGCTGTCACTGATCAAATGTATTTACGTCTGAGAGACGCAATCACATTTGAACAAAAAGGAGGGAGCTGCAGTCACCGGCGCTTTCCTCAGCAGTAAACCGGGCACAGGATCTCACTAAACAGCAGGCCAGGGCAGAACAGCACAGCGCGCTGCCTCCTGCTGCTTTCAGTGATGCTACTGCACGCAAGGCAAATTAATGTTGCCTGGCGGGCAGACTGCTGAGGAAAGTGGCAGTGACTATAGAGTGAGCAGCCCACTACAGGTACCAGCCCACTACAGGGACCAGCCCTTTCTTCTGGCATTTGCCAGAATTGCCTTATGGCCAGTCCGGCCCTGAATGGCACTATCATAATAATAAATAATAATAATAACTACCCCAATTTCCCATATCAGTGAGGCCTGACTTAGATGGTGAAGAGCTTCCTATACTCGTGTCCACATTTTGAGACCATAAGGGACAGTTTTGACTTTTCTGCCACGGAAGAGAAAGCATACAGCAATAGGAGATGTGATCTCACTTTTGAAGAAAGTTGTTCCTCAGCTCCTCACTTCTTATCTCAAGCAAAATCTCAATGACCTTATCCATGATGAAGACTTGTCTAAACAACAATCAAAGCCTCTAAGGGGTACTTTACACGTTGCGACATCGCTACCGATATATCGTCGGGGTCACGGTTGTTGTGACGCACATCCGGCGCCGGTAGCGACATCACAATGTGTAAATCCTAGGAGCGATGATGAACGAGCGCAAAACAGTCAAAAATTGCTGATCTGTGTCACATCGTTCATTTTCATAATGTCGCTCCAGCTGCAGATACAATGTTGTTTGTCATTCCTGCGGCACTTGCTACGGCAGGGATCACCAGATATCGCATGTGCGATGGGGGCGGGTACTATCGCGCTCGACATCGCTAGCTGATGCTAGCGATGTCGCAACGTGTAAAGTACCCCTAAGTTTCAGGCTCAAAGGATGAAATCTATGAAGCGAAGATGTGTGAATATGCAGATACTGTAGCAGAGAGATGGATTTCATAAACTATTTTTATGAAGAAAAAGGAGTAGTTTTTTGTAATAATGTTTGTTTTCTTAACACTGGACAGATGAGTCACAATTGTTTATAGACTCATCAACAGTTAGTATGAAGGCCATTTTTTTGCATAATGATAATAACTAGTCATGGGCGAACCCCAAATGTAAAGTTCAGGATCTGTACCAGACACCTTGTGTCCATGCATGGACCCCGAATATGGACTTCTCAGGATAGTCCATGTCACTGTTCAATATCAGACACCCAGATAAAAAAAAATGTTTAAAAAGAGGAAAAAGAAAGCAAAATGGCAATTAAAGCAGGACAATTATACTTACCAAGTTTCAGCGTGACTGTCACACTGCTTTGAGGTCCTCTCATTAAATTCTCATGAATTTTCACTGCTTCCCCCTCCTACCCTTTGTGACAGTGTTAGTGATTGTTTGCAGTCAGACTGTTGGCAGCATGCCAGCATCTGTGATAGGTTGTCGTCACACTAGCTGTCTGGGTCCCCGAAGTGTAGTGTAAAAATAAATAAATAATTGGAAAAATGATATGTGGTCCAACATATTTTAATACCCAGTACAGATAAAGCAGAGAGCTAGAATGCAGCTAATGTGTTCATTTAAAAAATATGGGCTGTAGAAATGGATCCCTTGTAATTATAATAATTTTTTTTGGTCTCCAATGTGTCCATAAAGAATACTGTCTTTCCGTGATTTTTTAGTAATCCATCCATAAAAAAATAAAAAGTCAAGTTGGCAAACCCTGGTGGAGAAGGAACACAATAGAGGGTCTTAGACAGGCTTTGCACACTATGACATCGCAGGTGCGATGTCGGTGGGGTCAAATTGAAAGTGACGCACATCCGGCATCGCATGCGACATCGTAGTGTGTAAAGCCTAGATGATACGATTAACGAGCGCAAAATATTCGTAATCGTATCATCGGTGTAGCGTCGGCGTAATCCATAATTACGGTGACGCGACGGTCCGATGGTGTTCCTCGCTCCTGCGGTAGCACACATCGCTGTGTGTGAAGCCGCAGGAGCGAGGAACATCTCCTACCGGCGTCACCGCGGCTTCCGTAGGATATGCGGAAGGAAGGAGGTGGGCAGGATGTTTACATCCTGCTCATCTGCGCCCCTCCGCCGCTATTGGCCGCCTGCCGTGTGACGTCGCTATGACGCCGCACGACCCGCCCCCTTAGGAAGGAGACGGGTCGCCGGCCAGAGCGACGGTCGCAGGGCAGGTGAGTGCATGTGAAGCTGGCGTAGCGATAATTTTCGCTACGCCAGCTATCACACGATATCGTACCTGCGACGGGGCGGGGACTATCGCGTGCGACATCGCAGCATCGGCTTGCGATGTCGCAACGTGCAAAGCCCTTCTTAGGCTATGTGTGCAATTTCATTTGTTTATGCTGCATATTGCATTGCAACGTAAACGCATGTGTCCTGCGTCCCCAGTACAATCTATGAAGATTGGGAATAATCCATCTGCATGTTGCGTTTGAGAGCGCAGTGAGTTGCATGCTGAAATTTTGATCAAATCTCTGCGCTCAAAAAAGCATCATGTCACTTATTCCATGCGCTTTGGATGCAGCTCCCACTCAGTCTATGGGAGAGGCTGCATCCAGAGCACATGAAATCGGCATCTATTCTGCAGACACACTGCATCCATTATGCAGTGTTTCTGCAGTGATTTGAAGCGCACATGCACTGCCAAATTGCTGCAGATTTTTCAGCATGGACGTGCGCACATAGCCTTATAATGAACTGAGAAAAGACAAAGGACACAAGACAGAGTTGTATGCAAAAGATAGAGGTCCCTGCTGCTAATATGCGCTTAGACATTACAAGTGAGAGAGAACTCTGCTGATCATAACAACTTACACCGTCTACGAGAGAGAGAGAAAGGATATTCCTGACAGAAAACAGAAACTTACACAGTGACACTGGAGATGAAAAATGACTCTGCCATGCAAACTATGGTCCATTGGCAACCACTGTTTTGTTGTGGCCAAGATACTGACCACCTCTTTACAAGGTATAATAATAATTATAATGATGATATAGATGTCATAGTTGGCAAGCATTATGAGGAGGCCAACGCAGCCATGGAAAAAAACATTAACTCACTCAATGATTCTTCAGGAGTTCACATGAAACTGCAAACTTAAGGAAATTTGACTTGAACTTGTTCCTCCGTGGTTCAATCCATTCATCTCTACTAGTGAATCATTAGGGCTATGTGCTTGTTTAAAATATATTCAGCAGTGAAAGAAAGTACTATATAAAAATATTACAAGAGAAAAAAATATCCTGTGGCATATGTTTAATTCTTGTTCAATGTACTTTTATCCATATACTAATAAAAGAAAGTACTTGGGAAGACAGTAGACCAAAGCTGTTTCATTTGCACTCAAGCTTCCTCATGGCCTTAAGGTGTTCTTTCCTAATCTACTTTATTTCAAACACATTTGCAAGCAGATACTTGGGAAGAATGGCGATCTTTAAGACTGAAGTTGTTTCATAGCAAGCACACGTTCTGAAAGTCTTGATAATGCGTGTGTTCATGTCAGGTTTCCAGGTTTTCCAGTTCTCTTTTGAATGAGCTTGCCCTCAGTTAACATGGAGTTTAAGGTTCTGTTGCCCTACTTCCTGTCCAGCTGCTTAAAAGGCCGCCTCTCAGCCCAGTCCAGTGCCTGAGTATACTGCTTGCTGTGTGCTCCTGCTTTGCTGTTTCTACTTCCTGATTGCCTTGGATTCTCCTGAAAATCTACCGACCGACTCTGGACCATACCCGGTTTGCGTCAAGCTGTGCCCGGACTCCGTCTGCCGTCTTGATCAGCACTCTGCCCGGTTCGTAACCACTCTGGACAATCCTCCCGTACGGACACTCCTGGACTATACCACTTGCCCCTTGTGTACCGGCTGCTGCGCATTTAGGCCTTCCGGGGTTGATTGCCGGACAGTCCCTGTCCAGGGGTTCGCTCTGGTGGTCTCCCTGGGGGAGTCCGGTGCGTGGCCCCGGGAATCCCCTTCGCTCCGTTGCGTAAAAGTGTTTTGTGTGTTTGTTTTACTGTGTTTATTCCCGTTGTGTATCTACCGTGTGTACATATTATATAACATCTTGTACCAAGAACTCGTCTCTGTTGTCATTGCCCTACGCTATCGAAATCCTCAGAACATACAGTAGTATTACATTATACTCAGGCCCTAAGAGGATTTCGCTGGGGCAATGACTGAGACACGAGTAGATCAGCTCTTTTCCATGATCAACTCCTTGCAGCAGGAGATGGAGGCGGTGCAAACTAAACTCAGAGATGTGGAGGCACAGCTGGGCCATGATCACCAGGTACTGGGTCCGGCTATTCAGGATTTGCAAGTCAGAGTGGAGGCTCAGGAAGCCGTCCCCACTACGTCCGTATCAGCTGCCGGTATGCCTAGGTTACCCCCATTCCGTTTCAATGGTGATCGTAGCCAGTTTCGTGGATTTGTGAACCAATGTATACTGTTTTTTGATGTACATGCTGATTATTACCGTTCTGACCGGTCCAAAGTGTTATGTATAATCATGTTATTAACCTCACGAGCACTGGCTTGGGCTAATCCTATGATAGAGAATCGGGACATCCGTTTAAATCACCTGGATGACTTTCTGAACGCAATGGCGCAAATGTTTGATGATCCGAATCGCCGTGCTACCGCTGAATCGGCTCTCCTTTCCTTACGTCAGGGAAAGCGTTCTGTCGTTGAATACGCCACTGAGTTCCAGAGGTTAGTGGTAGACACCGATTGGGGAAACAATGCATTATTGTCTGTTTTCAGAAAAGGTTTGTCCGGTACCATCAAGGACGAGTTAGCTCGTTCCGAATCTCCAGGGGATTTTGAACTGTTTCTCCAGCACTGTGTGCGTATTGATACCCGCTTGACGGAGCGTAGACAGGAAAAATGGGCAGCTGTAAACCGTGTAAACAACTTTGCGTTTCCTTCTAGAGAACCCGCTCTCAGGACACCACGGGAGGCCGAGGACGTTCCTATGCAAGTGGACTCTCTGCAAAAGCGAGAGACCAACGAACGTCGCGAACACCGGCTCCGTGAGCGTCTGTGTTTCTATTGCGGTCAATCGGATCATTTCTTGATCGACTGCCCGAAACGTCCAAATCGCCCAAATAAGGTATTGGCAGCCATGGCAGAGTGTGACAACACGGACGCAGAGTCCGATATCTCTGAGGCAAGTGGGCACTTGGATGCGGTATTTCCCTTGACTGTAATGTCAACCTCACCGAAAGACTCAGAAGGGAAATATACCCATTGCTCGCTCCCCATTCAGATCCAGTGGGAGGGGCATCTAATACCTACCTCTGCAATGATAGATTCTGGGGCAGGGGGAAATTTCATGGACTCCTCTTTTGCCAGGAAACACGGTATCCGGACTCAGCAAAGATCCTCACCGGTTACCATGGAGACGGTAGATGGATCTCCGTTAAGCTCTGGACCAGTGGATCGGGAAACAGTACCACTAGAATGCGTGATGAAGCCAGGTCAGCAGGAGACCCTTGTTTTCATGATAATTTCCTCTCCTCATTTTCCGATTATTTTAGGTATTCCGTGGCTACGGTCTACGAATCCGGTCATCGATTGGGAAACTAAGGAAATCTCATTCCCACCGCAGAGTGGTCCGACCATTAGTCCAACTATTCCGGTTCCAGTAACACCGAATGCGGAGGGCACTGTACAGGTACCTGTTCTACCCCCGGTTTATGATGACTTTGCTGACATATGCGACAAAAGAAAAGCCGATCGGCTTCCCCCGCATAGACCGTATGATTGCCCCATAGACTTACTCCCAGGGGCGGTGATTCCGTTCGGCCATGTCTACCCGTTGGCGGCACCTGAGCTAGAAGCACTAAAAGAATACATTGATGAGAGCCTAGCCAAGGGATTTATTCGCCCGTCTACCTCACCAGCAGGGGCACCCATCTTTTTCGTGAAAAAGAAAGAGGGGACTCTGAGACCCTGTATTGACTACCGGGAACTGAATAAAATAACCATCCGGAACCGGTATCCGTTACCGTTGATTCCTGAGCTATTGGAGAGGGTCCAACAGGCAAAAATATTCACTAAATTGGATCTCCGTGGGGCATATAATCTACTTCGCATACGTCCCGGAGACGAGTGGAAGACCGCGTTCCGATGTCGGTATGGACATTTTGAGTACCTAGTGATGCCTTTTGGACTTTGTAACGCTCCCGCGACTTTCCAACATCTAGTTAACGATATTTTTAGGGATATCATGGACCAATTCATGGTGATTTATCTGGACGATATCCTAATCTTTTCTGATTCCCTACAGGAACACCAGGAACACGTCAAGACCGTACTTACCCGGCTGAGGGAAAACCACCTGTACATCAAACTGGAGAAATGCGAGTTCCACTGCTCACAAATACAATTCTTAGGTTATGTCATCTCTCCTCAGGGACTGAACATGGAGTCTGGCAAGATACAAGCAATTCTAGACTGGCCGGAACCGGGGAACATCAAGGAGGTACAACGCTTTGTCGGTTTTGCCAACTTTTACCGACGTTTTATCCGTAATTTTTCAGAGATCGTTCGTCCCATCACTCTGTTAACCAAGAAAGGACAGAAGTTTGTGTGGTCCGCCCAGGCCCAGGAGGCTTTCCATCGTCTCAAGGTTTGTTTTACCTCAGCGCCTATATTGGTACATCCGAATCCCGCACTTCCCTTTATCGTGGAAGTCGACGCTTCCGACTACGCATTAGGGGCCATCCTTTCACAAAGGATTGGGGACAAGAGTCTCTTACATCCATGTGCTTTCTTTTCCCGCCGGTTGTCCCCTGCAGAAAGGAACTATGACATTGCGGACAAGGAATTGTTAGCGATTATTTCCGCTTTCAAGGAATGGAGACACCACTTACAGGGAGCCGCGCAGCAAGTGATAGTACTCACAGATCATCGTAATCTGGAATTTCTTAAGTCTGTCAGGTGCCTGTCTCCACGGCAAGCCCGTTGGAGCCTATTCCTTAACCAGTTCAATTTTGTCGTTACATACCGTCCAGGTTCACGTAATGGGAAAGCCGATGCCTTGTCCCGAATCCACGCCGTGGACTCCGTGCCTGGAACCCCGTCTCAGACCGTGTTATCAGATGCCAATTTCGTTGGAGTAATCCAGGACCAGGACTTGTGGAAGGACATCAAGCTGGCCTATGATGGTGACGTATTTCTTGCTGCCCCCCCGAATGATGTAACTCTTGTTCTTCGGAATGGTGTGTGGTTGAGAGAGCGACGCATTTATGTCCCGGAGGCCGTAAGACTTCGGGTTCTCAAGTTGGTCCATGACTCCGTGTTGGCTGGTCATAGGGGGGTACAGAAGACGCAGGAATTTCTGAACCGTTTTTTCTGGTGGCCTACCTGTTTAAAGGACGTAAAGGACTATGTCCACTCATGTGTGGTTTGTGCCCGGTGCAAGGTCCCTCGTGTGGCTCCCACAGGACTCCTCCAACCGTTACCCGTGCCATCTCGCCCTTGGGGGTCTATCTCAATGGATTTTATTGTGGAGTTGCCCGTCTCAGACGGTCACAATACCATTTTAGTGGTGGTGGATCGGTTGACTAAAGCTGCTCACTTTATTCCGTGTGCCGGTCTTCCCTCAGCCGCAGAGACAGTGGATCTGGTTATCCAGAACGTATTCCGATTGCATGGGGTACCAGACGAGATCATCTCTGACCGGGGCGTGCAGTTCACGTCTAGGTTCTGGAAGGGGTTTTGTACGGCACTCCAGATTGATGTCTGTTTGTCTTCTGCATACCATCCTCAGACAAATGGGCAAACCGAACGGACCAATCAAACACTGGAACAATACCTTCGCTGTTATGTCAGCCATCTGCAGGACGATTGGTTGAAGATGCTTCCGTTGGCGGAGTTCTCGTATAACAACACACAGAGCAGCTCCACTAAGGTAACGCCCTTCTTTGCTAACTTGGGTTACCATCCGACTATTTTGCCTAGGTCACCGGTTGCGGTCTCAGTGCCTGCGGTGGAGGACAGATTAACAGAGCTACGACAAAATCTGGAGGTTCTGAAGGACACTGTGGCTACAGCTCAGGAGCGTTACAAGAGGTCGGCAGACGCTCACCGGAGACCGGCACCCATGTATAAGGTAGGGGACTCTGTATGGTTGTCCACCAAGAACCTGAGATTGGGTGTTCCTTCGCAGAAACTGGGACAAAAATTCATCGGTCCGTTCAAGATCACCGGGATCGTGAGCCCTGTGGCCTGTCGGCTGCGGTTACCGCACCATCTAAAGGTGCACCCAGTATTTCATGTTTCTCTCCTCAAATCCGTCTCTCCCAATACGTTTCATGGTCGTGTCGTGCCTCCTCCTCCGCCTGTGATGGTCGACGGCGAGGAGCAGTTCGTGGTTGAGGACATTATTGACTCCCGGCTTCATCGTCGTCGGCTTCAGTATCTGGTACGTTGGCAGGGGTACGCCCCCGAGGACGATTCCTGGGAACCGGTGGGTAACATTCGAGCACCACGGAAGATCGCTCAGTTTCATCGACGGTACCCGGACAAGCCGGGCCCTGACCCGTCCTGAGGCCGTTTCTGGGGGGGGGAGTAATGTCAGGTTTCCAGGTTTTCCAGTTCTCTTTTGAATGAGCTTGCCCTCAGTTAACATGGAGTTTAAGGTTCTGTTGCCCTACTTCCTGTCCAGCTGCTTAAAAGGCCGCCTCTCAGCCCAGTCCAGTGCCTGAGTATACTGCTTGCTGTGTGCTCCTGCTTTGCTGTTTCTACTTCCTGATTGCCTTGGATTCTCCTGAAAATCTACCGACCGACTCTGGACCATACCCGGTTTGCGTCAAGCTGTGCCCGGACTCCGTCTGCCGTCTTGATCAGCACTCTGCCCGGTTCGTAACCACTCTGGACAATCCTCCCGTACGGACACTCCTGGACTATACCACTTGCCCCTTGTGTACCGGCTGCTGCGCATTTAGGCCTTCCGGGGTTGATTGCCGGACAGTCCCTGTCCAGGGGTTCGCTCTGGTGGTCTCCCTGGGGGAGTCCGGTGCGTGGCCCCGGGAATCCCCTTCGCTCCGTTGCGTAAAAGTGTTTTGTGTGTTTGTTTTACTGTGTTTATTCCCGTTGTGTATCTACCGTGTGTACATATTATATAACATCTTGTACCAAGAACTCGTCTCTGTTGTCATTGCCCTACGCTATCGAAATCCTCAGAACATACAGTAGTATTACAGTTCACATGAAACAGCATCGGTATAGGGTAGTGCAATTCTTTCCAAGTACCTGTTTGTATGTACAGTACAAAAGTAATTAGGAGTTCTACAGAAGAGTGCTTGGACTATCTCCACAACCTTTTTCACATTTATCTATGACAAGAGAAAAATTGAAGGTACTTTTTGGTCTACAGCCATCTTCAAGACCAGTGACCGGTTAGCATCTTCAGGTCCAAAGGCACAAAATGTGCCCTACTCAAAGTGGAGAAATGTCTATTTTTTGGTGATTCCCAATGTGAAAGGACTAAGATTACACATTTTATCAACTGTTGAACTGGTGATATAATTTGTCCCTGCAACAAGAAAATGTATGTTTAACTCTGAAGTATGGTAAGAGAACAAGTCCTGGATATTTAGATTGCAAAGGAGACTCCAGCCATATCCAGTTTGAAACCTTTTCCTAAATACTTTAAAATGAGACAAAATCTTGATACTAATGCTCTGAAAGTCTGACATTTTGTCATGCTAGGTAAAGGGAATTACCATCCGTACGTCGACAGAGAAGGGAAAACCTGTGTCTAGTGAAGTGAGATATAGTGACCCCTGACTAAACCTTCTGCTAGCCTCTGGCTCCCCTGATCACACTAGATAGGTTCCACACCTATGCACTGAACAGGATACCTGGCCCTGGCTGACCCTGAACTGGGCCCTAGGAAAGGAACGGATGAGATGAGTACTTAGTCAACCCCACTAAGCCCTAAAGAAGACATAGGGAGCATAAACAAGCAGAAGTGAATGAATAGCTTATGTGCAAGAAGGGGGAGGAACAGCAACTAACCATATTTCTTCAGATGAATATGAGCTGACTGATTATACATTGACATTACTAATACAGCGGCTGCATTTTAGAGCTTTAATGGTGCTGGATACAGTTAATCTCGGAGTGCTACTCGTAACATTTCCAGGCAATTGGAGGCTTTGCAGTATTGTAAATTGAGCCAAACTGATTAGCCATCAAATGAATTTTTAAAAATAATCTCTAGTAACTACACATGGATCAGGGTTCTCAAGACTCACAATACCCGATTGGGTATCCTGGTAAACAGAGGTCATGCCCAATTCCCCACCCCACATGTTTTGCTACTATTTTTAAGCCAGAAAACACACAGGATTGCCTGCAGATCAAAGGAATGACATAGCTATGTTGGCTACTGGTATTACTGTGATTGGCAGGCCACATCTTATTATCGGGTCTACATACCAGATGACGCAATGCTTGGTGCACTGTACCCAGAAATAATGTAGGGAGGAGATCTGTTGGAAAAGGGACAGTGTGTTATAGTGTGACAGTACCTGCTAGTGCAACATTAAACCAACAGTTCTTTTCAGGGCTAGTTTTATAATAACACCACTCTTAGGTAATAGTGTATATGAAGCATGTAGGAAGGGATTCTAGCTTTACAAAACTTGATGCTGCTACCTAAAAACTCTATTCTAGTCTCTAATCATGCTGCTGTTAGTGGCATTTAGTGTAGGGCAAGCTGATGGAGAAAGGATAGTGTATTGGAGGCCTGTAGGCAGGGATTCTAGCCTTAGAGGCCTTGCTGTTTCAACTTAAAACTAAAAGTCCTTTTGAGTCCGACATCTATTATTTTCCCAACTAATACAGCTATTAGCTGCATTCAGTGTACGGATTGTTGCTGGAGGAGGGATAGTTCTGGAGTGGAGGCATATAATCAGGGTATATCGCTTTACATTCTTTCTATAGGTATACTGCTGCTGCAACCTTACCTAACTGCATTAGTCAGAGCATGGGTGATGTTATGGCAGACATGAAGGAGTAAGAAAGGGACAGCACACCAGGAAATATACTGCTGGCTGGGGATTGAGTACCATAGGATGGTCACTGCCATAAGGTTGTGGAAAGCTTCACAGTCCCACGCCTAAATGACAAAATTTCCAGGGTAAGCAGTCAGGATATGCAAGCACGTAGCACCCTGTGTACATTCTTCATCTCCACAACGTCTACATGCAAAGATCACTCTTGAATTGTGAGGAGTAAGTGTTTGAGTAGACACAGAAGCGGGATGGTTATGCTGATTATGAAGTCATAGCCTCTCACTATCTTGGTTGATTCTTCATAGTTTATCAGTTGAGTGAAGATTAGCTGCTGGAATTCTAAAAATTGTGTTAGGACCATAGGATAACCCTGTTTATATGGTGTAGGAGGAGGACCAGAAAAAAAACCAATCCCCATACCCATTTTGGGGTGGGAAGGAGTGCATGGGAATCCAACAGAAAAAAAAATATCATTTGATTTGTCTTCACATTCCACTGCTGTTATCCATTGGAGTTGAGCTGTCAGGGACAAACCAGGCCTTGTTCATTTTCAGAAGTCAGCCTGTCAGCATTTTCAGTTGATGATTTATTATGCCCCTCATGGAATTAAAACCCCTCTCCAGCAAAACACTAGCGACAGGGCAGACCAGCACCTCTAGGGCATAGAGGAACAGTTAATGCCATGTGTCCAGTTTGGATATCCAAAAGTTGTATGGCACAGAGAAATCACGGTCGGCTAGGTATTCCTTCACAATCTTCATAAACTTTGCCATCCTTGTCAGACTACACCATGCATCAGAGCCTAGGCACTGGGATGGTCTAATGAAACTGCCGCAGACCTTAGATCATGTTCCCCTGCCTCTGTTGGACCTCGTGTGTTTTCCATCATCTCTTCTCTATGGTTGCTCAAGAAACAATAACCTTTGCCGCCAGCATTGTCAAATGAGAAATGTTTGTACTAATTGTTCAACTAAGGCCTTCTGGCATTGCCCCATTGCCCTATTTTACTAGCCCTCTCCATCTCAGGAAAGAGAAATGGAAAGGTTACAGCCATCAGGTTTTCACACATGACCATGACTAGTTTTAGATTGTGCAGCGAGAGTCATAGTTCTGCCTTGTTTGTTAGGCTAAGTTCACACTTCCGTTGTTTTGCATCAGTCACAATCCGTCGCCTTGAGGAATTACGGTATCCTGCAAAATATTTTGCAGGAATCCTGTTTTTCCCCATAGACTTCTATTAGTGACAGATTGCGACTGATGATGCTGCATTGCATCCGCTGCATCGCGGTCAGTCGTTTTTTTAACTGACCGCTGGGCGGGAGAAACGCAGCCTGTTACGTTTTTTGAGCAGCGC
Organism: Anomaloglossus baeobatrachus; assembly: GCF_048569485.1. Classification (NCBI taxonomy): domain Eukaryota; kingdom Metazoa; phylum Chordata; class Amphibia; order Anura; family Aromobatidae; genus Anomaloglossus; species Anomaloglossus baeobatrachus. The sequence continues at coordinate 147,144,839 of NC_134353.1, forward strand.
GATCCATAGGATTTTGCTACGCATGCTCTCTCTGGCTCCCTGCCCCCGTAACCAGGATAAACATCGGGTAACCAAGCAATGCGCTTTGGTTAGTTACCCGATATTTACAGTGGTTACGGGTGCAGGGAGCCAGCGCTAAGCTGGTATCCAAGATAAATATCGGGTAACCAAGCAAAAAGTGCTTTGCTTATACCCGATATTTACCCTGGATACAGTGTGCAAGGAGGCCGACACTTCACCACTCGGCTCCGCCCCCTCCCGCACTCCGCATGTGTACACACACACACACACACTCGCACTCACACTCACTTGTCCCCAGCCCTGCAGTCCCCGCGGCACTGATGTCCTCAGCTCCACGGCCCCGCTCGGCTCCGCCCCTCGCGCTCCGCCCCCTCCCGCACTCCGCATGTACACATGCATGTAGACACACACACACACTCTCACTCACTTACCTGTCCCCAGCCATGCAGACCGCGGCACTGACACCCTCAGCTCTGCCCCCTAACTCCGCCCTCCGAACTCTGCCCCCCGAACTCCACCCCAGCACACAACGGAGTCCGACAATGAAGTTCTTTCTTTTTCATCCGTTGTCATCCGTTGTGCAACGCATCAGTCACATGCATCAAGCAACTCATGTGACTGATGCAAAACAACGGAAATGTGAACTTAGCCTTATACTTTTCAAAAACTCTGTTCAGTGTGCTGCTTGTCACCTAAAGAAATTAGTTTCACTATGGCCTGTTGCCACTTCACCTAGGCAATGCTGCTGTGTTTACAGCTTGCGATTCACATGGACAGTGTGATTGTGGGAGATGACAATTTGGAGATTAAGGAATAGAAATAAATAAATAGGAATAAATCCCTCCATGCTCTGTGTTGATAACATACTGTATGTGCTGTCCTATGGTATGACTGATTCCTGGCATTCACAAGGTTCACCTAGTGTACCTGCAGGCAAATGTAGCATCCCTGGCCACAAGCACTTGCCCACATGTTTGTAATTAAGTGGACCTTTTCAGTACCTGCATCAGTGAGGGCACTGATGATATTATGGGACATATGCTAGTGTAAGGCAGGGATGGCACACCAGAATAAATAGTGGACGCAGGGGAACAAGTAATGAGGTCCTCTAAAAATTATAAGTGATGGCTGGCTGCTGGTCCTCTAAAAATTATTAGTAAGAGCCTGCTGCTGGCTCTTTAAAAATTATGAATATAGGTCGGCTGCTGGCCCTCTAAAAATTAAGAGCACATGCTGGCTGAATGCCCTCTAAAAGGTATGAGTACGGGTCGGCTGCTGACCCTCTAAAAATTGATTGATGTCTATCAAGTGGCCCTCTAAAAATTAGGAGTGAGTGCCGCATGATTACACTGTGGATATGGTAGAGGAGGACAAGGAAAATAAAAAACTATGAGCCATATATGCTTTTTTGTGGTGGGAGTTGATACATGGGAATACACCAGAAAAACACAGATTCCACTTGATTTTATTTTTTGCTAATGTCATCCACTGGGTCTGAGAAGTCAGGCCGATCTAAACCTTGTGCATTTTGAGAACAGTCAGTCTTTCAGTATTTTCATTTGACAGTCGGAGTCGCTTTTTAGTTATTATGCCCCTGGTGACACTAACAAGCCATGGAATCAACTTAGCCATGAAGAGAGTAGTGACTGCGGCCTTTGAGCCTCAAATTTGCCTCAACTCTGCTTAAAATTAAAATTAAAGATACATTGATACAATGGGAGAAAGGCCCAAATGCACCTCTTGTGTGAATACACGGACAAAGTACTTGTGGTGTTTTTTTCTTCCAAAATGTGTTGAAGTTCTCCCCATATGATTCATGAATTTCATTGACAAAGGTCAAAAGTGAGATAAAAAAAAAGCTTGGAAACCCCTGTGTTAACCTATCTGTAGCCTCAGGGCTGCCTGATGGCCTGAGCAGCACAGGAGGAACTGTCACCCACCTGAGCTGAAGCGAAATCGGAGTCGGATGTCTGAAGATCCTTGTTGTGCCACTTGTACTCTGAGTAGTGGCCTCCGGGACTCCTTGTTGGCAACAGAAGACCCATTCTTTCTACATGTAAATGTTTTCAGAGGCCCTATTATGTTCAAGGTGAATTGGAGTTCCTCCTATATTTGGCAGCACTTGCACATAGTGCATACGCTTTACCAATCTAGTAGTCCCCCTCCTTCTAAAAAGCCATCCTCTACATGTAAGACAGGGTGTATTGCAATACCTCCCTCTAATTTTAGCTAGGCCTTGCACTTAGTATATAGCCCTCACCAAAAACAATGAGACATCTCATACACAATTCCTTTTTGTTTTTGACTGAATTGGAAAAATGCTGTATTTTCTAAAGAAAGAACATGTCAGCGTTTTTGTAGCATTTCTTAAACATTGAAAGCAATTAGAAATTGCAAAAATGCTACTGTGGACATAGCCTAAGGGGTGAAGGAGGCTTTTTGTTAATTTTTTTCTTTTACCTTATATACCTTATGTACAAGTCATTATTCAGGAAATAATTTTTCTTAGCATTTTTTTTCCAGTGAACTCTATTTTAGCTTTGGTTTTGTATGTTTTATTGGCAGTCTGTAAAGGTGGCATTATGCTCTGACAACATTTTATTCAGCTGCAACCTGGAAGTAAGAAATGTGTCCAGGTGTCTTTCCCATGCTGTTCCCATTCCATTTGAGCACTTTTTCCATCCATTTGAGCATGAGCAATTTTACTGCCCCCTATACTTACTGGGGGGTCTGCTAGAAAAATGCTTGAGTTTCCAATTGACTTCCATTATTTTCCTTGCTTAAAACAAATATATAAGCATTCCATTTTAGTGATTTTCAGGGCCCTCCAGACCTCCCGGGCAGGTCTGCCAGAAAAATGCTCAAGTTTCCCATTGACATCCATCTTGCTCGTTACTTGAAACGAGCAGTCTAGTATTACCTAGTGTCATCCAGCCAGCTGGGGACACTCACAAAGTGCGCGCAATGCTTCTTTAAGAGACAGGGAGTACATGCTCTTGTGACCTCGGCATATTCCCGGGAGACCTGTGTGGCATGCGCAGGACCTGGGATCAGAGCGTCTTGGCAGGTACTGGAGCAGAAGCTGCTGGACGTCCAGGGCAGTGAAAGTGTCAACGTACCTGCCGGGTGGATGCCAGCAGTGTAACATTTGTTATGTTTGCATTATAAAGCACAAATTGTACATCAGCAAAAGTTGACCAAAGGTTTCATAAATATGGTATTCGCTTCAAACACCATACATTGTTAGGTATTTGTACCAGAAAACTAACCGAAATAAATTCATATATCGGCTACATTATTTTTTTTTCCTTCTAGGTTTGGATATTACTTCAATTGCAAAGTCTACAATCAATTGTAGAAAGCTATCCTGAACATAATTATCACCCTTGATGAACTTTCATAATATTAATTCATTATTGGGTTATCACTTATTTTGACACACTCTAAGTAAACTCCTATATAAATGCATGTATACTATAAATTACACATTTTAGCATGTTTATGATTATCTTGTGATGAAGGCTCCTGGCTTTGAACTTTAATTTCTGTTTTCCAATACTTTTCATCTGAAAGTTGATTACTTTGATGACTTAGATCACTCTCCAATTTATTTAAGCAAATAACTTCAGATGAATACAATATGCATGTTGAAAACGGTACAGAAAGGAAATCAAAATATTAAACCACATTTAGCTTTCCTTGAACCAGTTTATTAAAATAAAAATCTCCTTAAAATGGAACCCAATTTAGTTAAGAATTTTTAGGTAATATTTTCCGTGGAGTTGACGAAGATAATTCTGATGCTGGTAAATAAGGAAATTTAAATGGCAAAATATACAAAATTAGAATACACTGATTATTTTTCCTCCTTTTTGAAAATTCTTTAATTTTTAAGGGAAATCTGTCAGGTTCTTTTTGCACCCAGAGCCATGAGCAGTTCTGGGTGCATATTACTAATCCCTGCCTAAACGTCCCTGTATACACTAGCATAGATAAAGAGATCTTTAGAAAAAGTATTTCTAAAGATTGTTTATTGTATGCTAATGAGGCCAGCGACCAGTCGCAAGGGCAGGAGTTTCCTTGGCTAGTCGGCCATCTTAGTATATTAGCACGCCCCGTGAGCATACTAACATGCTAATGAATGCGCAGCAATGCCGCAAATAGCTCAGTGTTGATGGTGGCTGGAGTAGAATGGATGCGCACTGTGCATGATCTGGAGCCCCTGGTACTTATGTTCATGCGCACTGTACCTCCCTGAAGCCAGGAAGCTTACACCCAGCATCAATTTAGAGCGCATGATCGGAAGTCCTGGTGACACAAGATCATGCCCAGTGTGCATCCATCCTCTGCCAGCCGCCATGAAGACTGAGGTATGTGCGGCAAAGCTGTACATTCATTTGCATGTTAGTATGCCCACAGGGTTGTGCTACCATGCTATGTGGGTCGACTAGCCAAGGGAACTCACGCCCTTGTGACTAGTCGTGGGCATCATTAGCATACGATAAAAGATCTTTAGAAATACTTTTCTAAAGATCACTTTATCTATGCTAGTGTATACAGGAACTGCTCAGCAGGGATTAGCAATATGCACGCAGAACTGCTTGTGGTTCTGGGTACATATTGCACCTGACAGGTTCCCTTTAACTTTTAAAAAAATTTTCATGAGTTATATTAAATTAACGCCCACAAAAATGTTTAGGTAAAAAATTTGTACAGTGAAATGTTCCACATTTTGGAGCTTTAGGCAGTATGATTGTAATTGCACTTTTGAGCCAATACAACACTGGAGTAATGTTCAATAATTCTTTTATGTAAAACACCTTTTTATAAATTTGCTATTTATTTTGCTCTCTGAATGCACTAAAAAATATATTCTAAGCTGACACTGATTTCTGTTGGCATATACAGTATCACACTGCTGTAGCAAAAAAATTACCGTATATCACTAATTTGCAGGTTTTAGTGAAACTGTTTGGTCAGTGGGTATATTGTATACACAACATCATTTTAGGTGGATTCTGCTGCAGAAACTCCTTGAATAGCCAAAAAATCTAAAGGAATTACCATATAAATTTCTATTTAAAAACAACTTGCTAAGGCTTTTAACATATTTAGGTTTCTAGAAAAGTTAAGCAGTTAAAAGAAGTAGCATGTCCATTGTTCTGGCAATTTCCGCTCAGAAGATCCTTTTGTACTTTATAATAAAAGTCAATGAGAATGCTCAAAAGATGCCTGTACAGCTTTTGGAGCATTTTTTTAATCATTTTTTTTCTTAAATAAATGTTATTGTTACCCCTGGTGGTCCTATGTAAATAATTTTAAATGATAAATCTGAAAATTGTGCCATTCATTTCTATTCAGTACTCCTGAATCAATACTTTTTAGGACCCCCTTTTGCTGCAGATACTGACACAAGTTTTAGGGGCATGTCTCTAAGAGCTTTGCATACCTAGAAGCTGAAAATATTGCCCATTCTTCTTTTCAAACTTAATGGTATCAACTGTGGAGGAAAAGCGCAACAGGGTCTTACCAACGATAATGTGAGTAAAATGAGGGTAAAAACACTCACCTATAAGAGTTGTCCTGATGAAGGGAGCTGAGTACTCCGGAAACGCATAGACCTGTGCATGACAATAAAAGGTGTTAATCATTAATCATACATTTGCGGAGTGGTGAATAGCACGGCATTTAAACCGGACTTCCTCCTATGTATCCATATTCTTTTCAAACTTGACCTAGCTCAGTGAGTTAAGATGAAGAGTGTCTATAAATAGGAATTTTCAAATCTCAATGGGATCTAGGTCTGGGCTTTGATATCAATGATTCCATTTTAGCTTTGGCAGTATGGGTAAATGGCCTGCAGGAAGGTAAACCTACGCACGTGGCTCAAGTGTTTTGCAGTCTCTAAAAGGTTTTCCTTCAGGATTGTCCTGTATTTAGATCATTCCTCTTTCCATTAAAACCAACCAGCTTCCCTTTCCCTGCTGAAGTAAAGCATCACCAAAGCATGATGCTGCCACTACCATGTTTGACGGTGTTGATGGTGTTTTCACGGTAATGTTCAGTGTTAGTTTTCTACCACAGATAACGTTTTGCATTTTACCCAAAAAGTTCTACTTTAACCTCCTTTGATCAGCACACGATCTTCCATATGCTAGTTGTGTCGCCTGCTTGATTTTTTGCAAACTGCAAACAAGACTTCTTATGGCTTGCTATAAAAAACGGTTTTGCGGTTTTCTTCTTGCAACTTTTCCAAGACTAAGGCTGGGGTCAGACAGGCGTATAACTCGGATGAGGATTGCATCGCAATTCTTGGACTGGCCTTTGGCTCCCTGACCTGAACGTGGCAGCTTTATAGGAATACATGAAGCTGTCATGTTCCAGTCAGGAAAGCCGTGGCCAGTGCGTTCATTCCGATGCAGTCCTCATCCGAATTACCCAGTCGTCTTACCCCGACGAACAGTTGTCCTTTCAACAGATTCAACCACCTGAGCTGTGGATCTCTGCAGCTGCTCCAGAGTGACCTCTTGGCTGTTTCTCTAATAAGTGCGGTCCTTGGTTGGGGTGTCAGTTTAGGTGAACGGCCATGTCTTGGTAGGTTTGCAGTAGTGCCATACTCCCATTTTTGAATTATGGGTGAAGCACCAATGGCTTAATCAACTTAATCAACCTAGGGCACCAAATATCTATTTACCAGCCCCGCGTAGGTGTTTCTTATAAGTTATGTTCTCAATCTCAGCACATGCATATTTCTGATGTCCATATACATGGTTACCAGAGACGAGAACAGCTGGAACCTCCTGGAGCTGCACTTGTGCAATACAAAGGCACTAGTAATAATAATTATAGCTTATCTATAAACTACTGTTCTCATCTTCTGAACAGCTTATGGTATTACAAATATTGGCTGCTGCATTCCCTACTTAGCCTTTCATGCATGTGATTTGGCTGCGCTATACTATTTGATGTGATAGCTGCAAGGGGATGCCCACATAGTGCAACTAAGGTCATGTTAGCCTCCTGTGACTAATGTAATCTTATGCAGTTGGTTAAAAGGCAATGTATATGAATATTATTCAAATTCCTATCAAATCAATTTGATCATCTTGAGTCATAGATGGACATGTGTCAATCAATGTGATTACTTCCCTGGATCTAAATAAATATAACCCTGTAAATACCACTCATGGGAAAAAATCTGATAAATATAACTCAAAATAGTGAAAATCAATTCATACAAATTGTTTCAAAATGCAGAAAAACAACTTCATTGTGTTTAATAAAACAAATATGTTGTCATAACAACATCATTGCCAAATTGAACATTGAGTATGCTCCAATAGAAGACATGGATTAAATGAAGAGAACAAAGAAAGTTTTTGTTCATAGAAGGTGGCACAAATATAACCTCTGAATTTTGTAGTGAACATAGAAGTTACACAAAATGGTCAGTAACTTTATATATATACACATACACAATTGAATCCAAAGGTTCACATACTCTATCTAAAATGACACATCTGCAGGTTTTTCTCACTGTCTGACTTGAAATCAGAAGAAACCTCTCCCAGTTTAGGTCAATTAGGAACTAAGATAATTTATATTTGTCAAATGCCAGAATAATGAGAAATAGAGAATGTTTTAAGGATTTTTTGTTACTTTCTGTAAAGTCTCCCCAGTCTCAGAATACCAGCCCCCAGCTGTCAGGAATTATTTTGGCTCGATATCAAAGTTGACGGGGCCGTACGCTGTTTTTTTAAATTATTTATTTAAATAATTAATAAAAAAAAAGCTGCATGTTGTTCCTCTTGTTTTCATACACAGCCAAGATAAGTGCATAGCTGAGGGCTGTAGCCTGTAGCCATGGCTTTATCTGTGCTGGAATCAATACAGGGGACCCTACACCAATTTTTTATTTATTTATTTATCACCAGTGTAAGGACTCAGACAGCGTGTGTTCGTTCAGGCTCAGTAACCCCGAGCATTTTCCCCAAATGTCGGTAATGTTCATTTTTATTTGTTTTCTGCCCCTGAATATTGGCCGCATTTCCAAAAATGCTTTTGTAATAGCATTAACTGCTTTTGTATAGGATTGTGGTGTTGTCTGACGTGGGAATGTGTGAAATCAGTGGAGGAGGCGTGGACTCTGGATTGGGAGAATCCTTTTGGTGTGCGGCGCAATTTTCTTTTTTTCTTTTTTTTGTTAACTTTACTTGTCTGTGTTGCTGCAGCCAATCATGTTGAGATAAATAAGAGAATGATAGTTTAGAATAGGGACATGCAGTGCAGGGAAAGGTGTGTGTCACAAGTCAGCACATTTCATAATAGAAATGGGGATTAGTACTTGTAGTGCCTGCTAAAGAGTTACCAGTGAAGCATCTACGTATATGTATTGCTACGTATTGCTGCCTTCTCCAAATTACGCAGTCCAAAACATTTCTAGGTATTGATAGACTGTAGTGCCTGGCCTGCTGTAATTTTTTAAGCAACAAGCTGAAAAGTTCACATCATTATTTTTTTCTTTACCATTCACAGCAGTGTACAGACAACTTTCATCAAATGCAATAAAGTCTGTTTATCGCTGCACTGCAGCCTTTCAACAAACTTTATTAACATGTGAACAGTACCCGCACTCTGAATTAGGGCACAGACTTTTTTAGTCTGTGTTCAAGTCTGACAGTCGGACACTCGACGATCTGAATTAATCTGACATTTACAGTTCCAGTTCGCTCATCCCCACTGAAGACACACCGTCTAAAAATGAAAAGCGGGGGAATAAAGTTTATTTCCTCCAGGTTGTATGGTTTTCAGTTTGGTGGCAGGTGGATGGTCAGATTTAGAATGCTATTAATTGCAGATTAACCCTCTATCTGCATGTTAATAGTGTTGTTTGACATGACATGTTACTTTTAACCTCTTCATGACTTTGGACGAATAAATACATCTAAGGTCATATCCACCCAATCACCACAGGTTCCGGCAACGAGTAATCCACGCACATGTCTGCTGATCCAATAAGCAGTCATGTGTGCCTAACAGGCACTGTTAGATCACAGATCCACACAGGCCTGCTAACCCCATAGATTTTGCTGTTAAAACCTGACAGTGCAATTTAAATGGCCACAGTAGGGATCACACCATTCCTCACAGCCATCGGCAACCTTGTGATGCGATCAAGGGGCACCATGATCTTGCCATTGTAGCACGAGGTCAGCTGATTACCCCTGTCGCTACCATAACTCACTTCCTGTGAGAGCCGACACTCACAGGAACAGTACATTTTTGCTGGTCATAGAGATGATGCAGCATTGGTCTGATCAGCACAAAAGTGAAGTCATAAAGTCCTGTAAGGGGACTAGTAAAATCAATAAAAAAAGTGTTTAAAAATATGAAAAAATTAATACAATCACCTAAAAATTCAAATCACCTTCCTTTCTCCCCATTGAAAATAAAACAATAAACAATATACATATTCAGTATCGCTGCCTTTAGAAATGCCCAGTTTATCAAAATATAAGTTCAATTAATCTAATCAGTGCATAGTGAGAAAAAAAATTCCAAATGGCAAAATTACATTTTTTGGTCACCACAACATTGCATTAAAATGCAATAACAGGCAATCAATACAACATATCTACCCAAAAATGATATAATTAAAAATGTTAGCTCAAGTCACAAAAAAATAAGTCATCTCTGAGCCCCAAATCCTAAAAAAGAGAACGCCATGGGTCCCAAAAAATGACGACAAAAGCGCTGTTCTTTTTTTGGACAAACTTCTGAATTTTAATTTACCCCTTAGGTAAAAGTAAATCTATACATGTTTGGTATTTACGAACTCATACCGACATGTCAGTTTTACCACATAGTGAACACGGTGAATAAAAGACCCCTAAAACAATTATGCAATAGCACTTTTTTTTTGCAATTTCACCGCACTTGATATTTTTTTTGTTTTTCAGTACACTATGTGATAAAACTAATGGTTTAATTCGGAAGTACAACTCATCCCACAATAAACAAGCCCTCATATTGACAATAAAATAAAAAAGTTATGGCTCTTGGAAGAAGTTGAGGAAAAAACTAAAACGAAAAATCGCTCAGGGGGATAAAAGGGCTAACCCCTTCATGACCAAGGATGTATCTATACGTCCTTGGACATGTCTGTCCCTTTAATGCATTTTATATATATATATATATATATATACAGTGTATATATATATACTAGAAGGTGGCCCGATTCTACGCATCGGGTATTCTAGAATTTACGTATTGTGTAGTTCATGTATGATTTTTGTTATATATATGTGCGGTATGTGCGTATATTTGTGTGTGCAGCGTTGTCTGTGTGTGGGTGTCTGTGTAGGGCAGTTGTTTGTGGTTTCCAGTGTGTGTGTGTGTGGTGTGTTGTGCAGTGCGCGCGCGCGCGTGTGTGTGTGTGTTGGGGGGAGGTGTGCACTCTCCATCGTGCTCCATCCCCTATGCTGCGCACCCCCCATCGTGCTACATCTCCCATCCTGCGCACTCCCAAACGTGCTCCATCCGCCATGCTGCGCACTCCCAAACGTGCTCCATCCGCCATGCTGCGCACTCCCCATCGTGCTCCATCCGCCACGCTGCGCACTCCCCATCGTGCTCCATCTCCCATGCTGCGCACTCCTAAACGTGCTCCATCCGCCATGCTGCGCACTCCCAAATGTGCTCCATCCACCATGCTGCGCACTCCCAAACGTGCTCCATCCGCCATATTCCACACTCCCCATCGTGCTCCATGCCCCATGCAGCGCACTCCCCATCGTGCTCTATCCCCTATGCTGCGCACCCCCCATCGTGCTCCATCATCCATGCTGCGCACTCCCAAACGTGCTCCATCCGCCATGCCGCGCACTCCCAAACGTGCTCCATCCGCCATGCTGCGCACTCCCAAACGTGCTCCATCCGCCATGCTGGGCACTCCCCATCGTGCTCCATCCCCCATGCAGTGCACTCCCTATCGTGCTCCATCCCCTATGCTGCGCACCCCCCATCGTGCTCCATCTCCTATGCTGCGCACTCTCAAACGTGCTCCATCCGCCATGCTGCGCACTCCCAAACGTGGTCCATCCGCCATGCTGCGCACTCCCAAACATGCTCCATCCGCCATACTCCGCACTCGCCATCGTGCTGCATCCGCCATGCTGCGCACTCCCAAACGTGCTCCATCCGCCATGCTGCGCACTTCCAAACGTGCTCCATCCGCCATGCTGCGCACTCCCAAACGTACTCCATCCGCCATGCTGCGCACTCCGAAACGTGCTCCATCCGCCATGCTGCGCATTACCAAACGTGCTCCATCCGCCATGCTGCGCCAGCATCAGCCTCTCTACCCGCATCATCAGCCTCTCTGCCCGCAGCATCAGCCTCTCTCCTCCCAGCATCAGCGTCTCTGTCCCTAGCATCAGGCTCTCTCCTTCCAGCCTCCCTCAGCATCAGCCTCCCTTTCCCAGCCTTCCCAAGGATCAGCCTCTCTCCTCCCAGCCTCCTTCCTCCCAGCCTCCGCCTCCCAGCCTCCCTCAGCATCAGCCTTCCTCTCCCAGTCTCCCCCAGCATCAGCCTCCCCAAGCATCAGCCTCCCCAAGCATCAGCCTCCACCAGCATCAGCCTCTGTTCTTCCAGCCTCCTCCAGCATCAGCTTCCCTAAGCATCAGCCTCCCTCGTCCCAGCCTCCCTCAGCATCAGCCTCTCTCCTTCCAGCCTCTCTCAGCATCAGCCTCCTCTCCCCAGCCTTCCCTAGGATCAGCCTCTCTCCTCCCAGCCTCCTTCTTCCCAGCCTTCCCATCCCAGCCTCCTTCAGCATCAGCATTTCCCTCTTCCCCATGATCAGCCTCTCTGCTCCCAGCCTCCTCCAGCACGCCCTGCTCCTCTGCCGACACTCACACACCCGATCGCATGCACTCACACACACACCCGATCGCATCCACTCACACACACACCCGATCGCATCCACTCACACACACACCCGATCGCATCCACTCACACACACACTCGATCGCATCCACTCACACACACACCCGATCGCATCCACTCACACACACACCCGATCGCATCCACTCACACACACCCGATCGCATCCACTCACACACACCCGATCGCATCCACTCACACACACCCGATCGCATCCACTCACACACACAGACACTGACGATATCGCACTTACGCGCTCATACTCACAACATCCGGGGATATCACATGCTTCTGGCCATGTGATCCTCCGTCAGGTCCTGGAAGATCACAACAGCACATTTTCGCCGCCGAGAAGCAAGCGATATCCCAGGATGTCGTGAGTATGTGGATGCGATGTGAGGTGTGTGTGAGGTGTGTATGAGAGTGAGTGTGAGTGTGATCTGATGTGTGTGTATGTTTGTGTGTGTGCGTGTGGACCTTCCGGCGCAGCAGGACCTTGATGGGCTTGTAACCATGCGAGCATGGTTACCAACGTATCCACACCACTCCCACCACTGCCGTGGGAGCGGGGGCCGGGGGAGGGGGAGGGAGTACAGTACTCACCTCCGTGACAGCGCTTGTAACCATGCGAGTATCCACACCACCCCTTTGGGAGCGGGGGCCGGGGGGGGGGGGGGGGGGGGGTTGGGGGGGGATAGGGAGTACCGTACTCACCTCCGTGACAGCCGTGTCAGTTAGAGAAATGCGCGGGGGGAGGGGGGCGTGGCGTGGCTGAATTGCCAATGCCTGCAGGGTGCCGGGGCGAGAGGCCAATCTGTGGGGGGGGCGGAGCCTGGGCGAGCGGCTGGCCAATCCGTGTGGGGGCGCAGCCTGGGCGAGCGGCCAATCCGTGTGGGGGGGCGGGGCCATGGCGAGCCCAGCGGCCAATCAGCTTTGTGTCACCGTAAGGACACAATTTTGGAGCATGACAGACAGACAGACAGATAGACAGACAGACAGACAGAATAAGGCAATTATATATATAGATATATATATATATATATATATATATACACTGTATATATGTGGCACATCTTTTTGGATTTATATGGTATTTATGTGGTCTGTCATATATTTGTGAAGAATTTATATTATTTTCCATCATTATTTTGTGGCATGATTCTCATAATACTCTTTTTGTATTAATTGTGATGTCGTTGTTGCTTTAATTACATGTTTTATTCTTTTTATCTGTTAATAAAATGATATTTTTTTATAAAAATTATTTTATTCATGTCGTCCAAGTACAATTTTTTTGTTTTCTTGAGTGCTTTGTATTTTTTGGACCTAATTGGAAGTCATATTTGGAAATGCAATAAATAGGTTAATGGCTTTCAAATTTAGCAAAAATTAAGAGGTGGGTGGGTGGGTGACCAGTGAAGGCCTACTGTGCTGGGAGCTCTCATGCCTCATGTAACAGCTCAAAGTGCTTTTCTTCTCAGCTATACACAGGTGGCACCAATATTAGTTTCATAGATTGTTATTGTTAGACACAGAAATCTCTCTCCAGTCCCTGATTGGAGCAAGATTTTTGGAGTAGCGTATGAGGGGGCACACCACTCTTCAGACACTCAAAATTCATGAAGATGCATACACATCATCATGAATCAGGAACATCTGACTCCATCATGCCCCATCATCAAAACTGGTAAGATAATAGCTGGTCTTGAATGACTCAAGGCCTAAAAGTGTGGAATAATTGTTTTGAGTTGTGGTATACAGTAGATAAGATATGAGAGCTATGAAATATTTCTGTTTAGCAGAGGTAAAAGCTGAATTGAATTTTACAATTGCTTACTAGAATGTGGTCCAGTCTTCCTGTGAGTGCATTTCCTTCCAGTGCTGCTCTGTAACCATGGACACTTGCCAAAGTTTTTTTTTTGTGAGGTTGGTGTGCCAGAGGTAGCTATTGATTTGCTGCCTTTTGCTATGTGAAAGGGGTGACTGAGTCAATAGCAGATACAAGTGGGGCCTTGTAGAACGTGATGGCAGTGTTTGCATCATCAATTGAAGTTATGATGGACAGTGGTAATAAAGAGTCAGAGAATACATAATTGTTTAGGCTGGAGAGATTTCTGCTGGGGGGTGCTAATTGCTGGACTTGGGAAAAAGTTGAAGAGGATAGGGATAAACATATAAGTAGATGTTAGTCAGATCGGGGGAATGGTGAAGTTATGAAGTTAAATAGAGAACAGTGTTGGGTGAATATTAGATGTATGGTTTATTTATCTTTATGTTTTGATGTGAAGCACTATTATGTAAGACCAATGATGAATTGAGTGGTTTCTGCCTGGTTGACATCAATGGGAATGTTGAAATTACCATTATTCTGGTAGGAATATAAGCAGAGTGAAAGTGTGGAAGCTAGGTGTTGAAGTGGTCATTAAAACTGGTGGCAGGTTCAAGGAGCTTGTATATAACGACCACTTGGAGACTGAAAAGAAAGTAGATATGGATGGAGTGAACTTAAAAAGAGGGAAAGGGAGCATAGATGTTGGATTGTGTTGATGGTGCAGTTAAACAGGAGGACAACTTCCACCATGTTTATTGATAGACTATGGAGTGTGGGGTGTTGGGGAAATGAACGACACTCTAAAGGCCGCTTTACACGCTGCGATATTGGTACCGATATTGATAGCGTGCGTACCCGCCCCCATCGGTTGTGCGACACGGGCAAATCACTGCCCGTGGTGCACAACATCGCTCAGTCCCGTCACACTACTTACCTGCCTACTGACGTCACTGTGACCGGCAAACCGCCTCCTTTCTAAGGGGGCGGTTTGTTCGGCGTCACAGCGACGTCACTATGCAGCCGCCCAATAAAAGTGTAGGGGCGGAGATGAGCGGGACGTAACATCCCGCCCACCTCCTCCCTTCCTCATTGCCGGCGGCCGCAGGCAAGGTGAGGTTCCTTGTTCCTGCGGTGTCACACATAGCGATGTGTGCTGCCGCAGGAGCTACGAACTACATCGTACACGCAGCAGCAGCGATAATCGAGAATAGGGGGGAATGTCACCGATGAGTGATTTTGAACGTTTTTGCGACGATTCAAAATCGCTCATAGGTATCACATGCAACGACATCACTAAAGCGGCCAGATGTGCGTCACAAATACCGTGATCCCAACGAGATCGCTTGAGCGATGTCACAGCGTGTAAAGCAGCCTTAACACAGGGGAAGCTGTTAGAGCCTGTCACATATTTTTCTGTTATGCTAATGAAGTACAGATTGCAAGAAGTAAAGTGGTTGTCAATAACATATTGTTTATTAGCGATGGCGTGTGTATTCCATAGTGCTCCAGTGATAGGGGTTGGTGGAGCAAGGATCAGGTAAATGTAAAGATGATTTACAATGGTTGTTTAAGAGTGCACTCAATGCTATGATTGGAAGGCAGAACAGTGGGAAAGCTGTGATAAAGCTGTTTTGAAAAAAGTCAATTGTTGCCTAAAGGCCGCTTTACACGCTGCGATATCGGTACCGATATCGCTAGCGTGCATTGCCGCCCCCATCGGTTGTGCGACACGGGCAAATTGCTGCCCGTGTCACACAGCATCGGCCGGACCCGTCACACATACTTACCTTTACTGCGACGTCGCTGTGACTGGCGAACCGCGTCCATTCTAAGGGGGCGGTCCGTGCGGCGTCACAGCGACGTCACTGATAGGCCGCCCAATAGAAGCGGAGGGGTGGAGATGAGCGGGACGTAACATCCCACCCACCTCCTTCCTTCCGCATTGGGGCTGGCGGCAGGTAAGGAGAGGTTCCTCGTTCCTGCGGTGTCACACGGAGCAATGTGTGCTGCCGCAGGAGCGACGAACTACTTCGTACCTGCAGCTCCAACAATATTCGAGAATGGACCCCCATGTCACCGATGAGCGATTTTGCACGTTTTTGCGCCGATGCAAAATCACTCATAGGTGTCACACGCAACGGCATCGCTAATGCGGCCGGATGTGCGTCACAAATTCCGTCACCCCAACGACTTCGCATTAGCGATGTCGTAGCGTGTAAAGCCCACTTAACTTCACAGATCTGCTTCAACAACAGATGTAGGCCCCGATTCATCATTGCCTTTTAAACTGTTTTTTGTTTAGTTTTCATTTTTTTGTGCCTTCAATTCTGCATCCACCCATTTCATTATTATATTTTTGCCTTTTTTGAAGACTGTTTTGTGCTCACCTGTTTGCAATTCCAGATTTTTTAGACTGATTCATCAATTACAACTTTTTAAAAAGTCACACAGAATTACACAACTTCACTTCAATCTTCCTGTGGTGCATTTTTGAGAATGCCAGTATTTTGGTGCAAATTTTGTGACTTTTGGTGCCAACATGCAATTTTTGGTTCTCAGATACACAGAAACAGTTCAATATAATAAAAAAAAGCCCAGATTTTATTTTACACCAAATTCATTAATCGCATGTGCAATTTTGATGAATTTAGCACCGACATGACACATATCGATTCAATGATATCGGGTCAATGACTAATATGATGGGCAGGAAAGATTGGGTCGTTCAGAGTGAGCACAGGTTTAACATTGCTTTTTACTGCACAGAACATAAAAGTGGAGCAGAGAAGGAGAGCACTACATTGCTGATCTGCCATAAGATATTAGCAGGCATCATTGTGGAGTTTATGAACCGCGCACACTGACATATGCTAGCTATCATTCAACAAAAACTAGATAAGGCATTTCCAGCTTTTTTACCATCAAAGAAAGTTTTATTTACTGTTTTACCATTAAAAACTTTATGCTTTTCCAGTAATTAAGGAAAAAGTAGCATCCCCATTCTTGCTTCAGTCCATACTGTAGATTCAATTAATGGAATAAAAGTTTCTTTACATCCCCTATCTCTGCTTTACTTCAAGCTATACATACTATTAATTAATAGTGATGAGCGAGTACTAAAAAGCTCGGGTGCTCGAAGCTCGGGCCGAGCCTCCCAAGATACTCGTGTACTCGGCCCGAGCAACGAGCCCAATGTTATCCTATGGGAGACCCGAGTATTTTTGTGAAATGACCCCCCGGCAGCATGTAGAAACCCTAAAAATGTCACAAAAGTCTCAGAAGAGTGCTCAAATGACATGGCAACAGCATGGGGAAGACCCCTTGAAGCATTTATCACTCAAAAGTCACAGCTGTGAACAATTTTGTCCGCGTTTCACGCCATTTTTACGGACTCACCAGAAAACCTTCCAAAATGACCCCAAAATGATTTTTCATGGCAGAAATGTTAAGGGCACATACCCAATAGTGAGATAGAGCTGGTGTATGTTACTTTTTGAGATTAATACATGAAAGATTTTACGTGAAAACATTGTGTGGCACTCCGATGTCCCTGAGAAGAGACGTACATGAAGGCCTCTTGAGTCTAATGTGCCCATTTTGAGGAAGTGACTGAGTCTTTGTAGTATTTTCCTTTGCCAGGGCAGTCCAAAATTGTGAGGTTCACCAATGCCCCTGCATACAGACGTGCATGAGGGCCTGTAAACCTGAAGTGCCCATTGTAAGGAAGTGGGTCTATTTTAGTATAGCCCTTTGCCAGGGCAGCCAAAAATTGGGAGGCTCCACGTTGTCCCTGGATAGAGACGTGCATGATGGCCTGTAAACCTGAAGTGCCCATTGTAAGGAAGTGGGTCTATTGTAGTATAGCCCTTAGGCAGGGCAGCCACAAATTGGGAGGCTCCACATTGTCCCTGGGTAGAGACGTGCATGAGGGCCTCAAAACATTAAGTGTCCATTGTCAGGAAGTGGGTGTATTATAGTATAGCCCTTAGGCAGGGCAGCCAAAAATTGGGAGGCTCCACGTTGTCCCTGGATAGAGACGTGCATGATGGCCTCAAAACATTAAGTGTCCATTGTTAGGAAGTGGGTGTATTATAGTATAGCCCTTAGGCAGGGCAGCCAAAAATTGGGAGGCTCCACGTTGTCCCTGGATAGAGACGTGCATGATGGCCTCAAAACATTAAGTGTCCATTGTCAGGAAGTGGGTGTATTATAGTATAGCCCTTAGGCAGGGCAGCCAAAAATTGGGAGGCTCCACGTTGTCCCTGGATAGAGACGTGCATGATGGCCTCAAAACATTAAGTGTCCATTGTCAGGAAGTGGGTGTATTATAGTATAGCCCTTAGGCAGGGCAGCCAAAAATTGGGAGGCTCCACGTTGTCCCTGGGTAGAGACGTGCATGAGGGCCTCAAAACATTAAGTGTCCATTGTCAGGAAGTGGGTGTATTATAGTATAGCCCTTAGGCAGGGCAGCCAAAAATTGGGAGGCTCCACGTTGTCCCTGGGTAGAGACGTGCATGAGGGCCTCAAAACATTGTTCCCATTGCAAAGGAGCGGGACTCCTGTCGTTGTAATGTCCATTCTGCAAAGAATGGGCGAAAAAATTTACCACTGGGGGTATACCTGAAACAAAGGCCTAAGTATTGCAATTTGTAACGGTCATCATCATGGTGGCGCATGAGGAGAAGGAGGAGCAGTCCAGCGATTATCCAAAGTCCAGAAGTGTGTACCCATGGGTGACTGGAGGTACATGGCAAACTTTAAATTCCGCTCTCATTTGCTGGTGGTGTGGTGAAGTCTGGCCCAATCCAACCCTTGTTCATCTTGATCAGAGTCAGCCTGTCAGCATTTTCAGTTGACAGGCGGGTGCGTTTATCTGTAATGATTCCACCTGCGGCACTAAAAACACGCTCTGACAAAACGCTAGCAGCAGGGCAGGCCAGGACTTCCAAGGCGTAGAGAGCCAATTCATGCCACGTGTCCAGCTTGGATACCCAATAATTGTAAGGCACAGAGGAATGTCGGAGTACAGTTGTTCGATCTGCAAGGTACTCCTTCAGCATCTGGGCAAACTTAGGATTTCTTGTGGCACTACCCCGCACCTCAGGGGCTGTGGTACGTGAGGGGCTGAGAAAACTGTCCCACATCTTAAAGACTGTTCCCCTACCTCTGGCGGATTGGACTTGTGCCTCTCTCGGCTGTACGCCTCGGTTGTCCACTGATTCCTGACCTATGCCGCTAGCGTTTTGTGAGGGGAATGCTTTGCCTACTTCCGTGAGTATGGCCTTCCGGAACTGCTGCATTTTGGTTGACCTCTCCTCCACGGGAATAAGAGACAAAAAGTTCTCCTTGTAGCGTGGGTCTAACAGTGTTACCAACCAGTAATGATTGTCGGCCAAGATGTTCTTAACGCGAGGGTCACGAGACAGGCAGCTTACCATAAAGTCAGCCATGTGCGCCAGACTCTTAACAGCCAGGACTTCAGTAGCCTGACCAACAAGATGACTGAACATGCTGTCCTCCTCCTCCTCCTCATCTACCCTGTCCTCTGGCCAGCCACGCTGAACCAAGGATATGACTGGTGTGCATGTCATATCCTCAATTTGGCCGGAGAGTTGCTCCATGTCTTCATCCTCCTCCTCGTCATAGTCCTCCACTGCACATTGTGATGAGACGAGGCTGGGCTGTGTGTTATCACCCACACCCACTACTGTTTCTTGCTGCAACTCATCGCGCTCCGCCTGCAATGCATCATGTTTGTTTTTCAGCAGAGACCGTTTTAGAAGGCAGAGTGGCGGTATGGTGACGCTAATAATGGCGTCATCACCACTCACCATCTTGGTGGAGTCCTCAAAGTTTTGGAGGATGGTACATAGGTCTGACATCCATCTCCACTCCTCAGGTGTTATGTGTGGAGTTTGACCCATTTCACGACGGCTTAGGTGATGCAGGTACTCAACAACTGCCCTCTTCTGCTCACATATCCTGACCAACATGTGCAGAGTTGAATTCCAACGCGTGGGGACATCACACACCAGTCTGTGAGCCGGAAGATGCAAACGGCGCTGAAAGCCGGCAAGGCCGGCTGAAGCAGTAGGTGACTTTCGAAAATGTGCAGACAGGCGGCGAACTTTTACCAGCAGATCAGACAGCTCTGGGTATGACTTTAGAAACCGCTGAACCACGAGGTTGAGCACATGGGCCACGCATGGAACATGTGTCAGCTGGCCTCGCCTCAAAGCCGCCACCAGGTTACGGCCATTGTCACACACGACCTTTCCTGGCTTTAGGTTCAGAGGTGTGAGCCAGTGATCTGCCTGCTGTTTCAGAGCTGTCCACAGCTCTTCTGCATTGTGGGGTTTGTCACCTATGCAGATTAGCTTCAGCACAGCCTGTTGCCGCTTCGCCGAGGCAGTGCTGCAGTGCTTCCAGCTTGTGACTGGTGTGGAGGGTACAGTGGATGAGGATGCGCAGGAGGAGGAGGAGGCTGAAGAGCATGACATTCCGGAGCTGTAGAGTGTGGGTGAAAAACTGACTGAGGTAGGGCCTGCAAACCTTGGTGTGGGAAGGACGTGTTCCGTCCCTCGCTCAGACTGGGTCCCAGCTTCCACAATATTAACCCAGTGTGCCGTCAACGAGATGTAGCGGCCTTGCCCACAAGCACTTGTCCACGTGTCTGTGGTTAGGTGGACCTTGGGTGAAACAGCGTTGTTCAGGGCACGTGTGATGTTTTGTGACACATGGTTATGCAACGCGGGGACGGCACACCGGGAGAAATAGTGGCGGCTGGGGACCGAGTAACGTGGGACAGCTGCCGCCATCAGGTCACGGAATGCTTCTGTCTCCACCAGCCTAAAAGGCAACATTTCCAGCGCAAGCAGTCGCGAAATGTTAGCATTTAGAACTGTGGCATGTGGGGTGTTGGCAGTGTATTTGCGCCTGCGTTCAAAGGTTTGCTGAATGGATAACTGAACGCTGCGCTGGGACAAGGACGTGCTTGATGATGGTGTTCTTTCTGCGTAGGCAACTGCAGGTGCAGGAGTTGAGGAGGCTTGTTCGCAGGCAGCATGGACAGGGGATTGGCTCGCATGCACAACCAGCGAAGACGTAGCAGTGACATCAGCAAGCACTGCTCCTCGACTCTGTTGTACTTCCCACAAAGTCGGGTGCCTGGCTGACATGTGCCTGATCATGCTGGTGGTGGTCAGGCTGCTAGTTTTGGTACCCCTGCTGATGCTGGTACGGCAGGTGTTGCAAATGGCCTTTTTTGAATCATCTGGATCCAACTTAAAAAACTGCCAGACTCGGGAAGACCTAACATTTGTACAGGCACCTTGTGTCGTCGTGTTGTTCCGGGGAACGGTTGCCTGACTTCTGCCTGGGGCCACCACCCTGCTTCTTACTGCCTGTTGTGATGCTACGCCTCCCTCCCCCTGTGCACTGCTGTCCTCGCTCTGCATATCCTCCTGCCAGGTTGGGTCAGTTACTGGATCATCCACCATGTCGTCTTCCTCTTCCGCACCCTGCTCCTCCTCCTGACTTCCTGACAATTGTGTCTCATCATCGTCCACCACAGACACGTTGCCAACTTCGTGAGAACGTGGCTGCTCAAATATTTGGCCATCTGTACAGACGATCTCCTCATGACCCACTTCAATATGAGCTGGCGAGAGGCCAGAATGTGTGAATGGAAACGTGAACAGCTCTTCCGAGTGTCCAAGTGTGGGATCATTAATGTCCGAGGAGGGACGTGTACTCAGCCTGGTGGTAGGAAGGAGGATCAGGTTCAGAAATGTGCGGTGCAGTATCACGGCTACTGACACTTGACCGTGTGGAAGACAGATTGTTTGTGGTGGTGCCAATCTGACTGGAAGCATTATCTGCTATCCAACTAACAACCTGTTGACACTGGTCTTGGTTCAAGAGCGGTGTACTGCTGCGGTCCCCAAAAATTTGGGACAGGACGTGCGAGCGACTAGATGTGGCCCTTTGTTGTGGCGAAATTAGAGCTTGCCCACGACCTCGGCCTCTGCCTGCACCACCATCACGTCCACTTCCTTGTTCCTTGCCAATGCCCTTGCGCATTTTGCAATGCTGTGCACTGCTGACGTGTATATTCACTACTTGTGCGTTATATCAAAGTTTCTGGAAATTGCACACAAGTGCACCTGTACGCTGCCACCAACAGGCACACACATGAGGTTTTAAAAACCAAGCACGGACGCAATAAGAACCTAACAGGTTTTTTTGGGGAGCGACAATTACAGACAAGTCAGACACTATCTGGACTGTTTTACACTGTGTACACCAGCCCCAGATATGATGAAGGCTGGTATACGGTCACCACTACCCTACCTGCCTGCCTGCCTGTATACTGGTACAATAGTCCTGACAAGGACTCTTTTGGTCACTAGCCTGTATTCAGACCTGGCTATACCCTGCCTGTATATAGCAACAATAGTCCTGAGAAGGACTCTGCTACTGTACTCCGACCTGGCTATACCCTGCCTGCCTGTATACAACTAGAATAGTCCTGAGAAGGACTTTTGGTCACACTGTTTGCAGCCCTGCAACTGAAAAAGCTATAAAGGGCCGCAAAGCTTTCCCTGAATCAGCGACACTCTCCCTGCACTCACTGTCTGGATAGCTGTGAGCAGAGCACAGCGCGCCGGCCGATATAAAGGCTCGGTCACGCTGTGCAGGCCGGCCAATCACTGCAATTCCACAACTAACAGGGCTGTGGCATTGCAGTGGTCTGCCAGCCAATCCCTGCATGAGGGCTGGCTCTCAAAAGAGCGCCAACATGCAGAAATGAAGACCACGAGTACAGCACGAGTATCGCGAGATTACTCGGTCCCCGCCGAGCAGCCCGAGTACAGCGATACTCGTGCGAGTACCGAGTAGTTACAAGCATGCTCGCTCATCACTATTAATTAATATTTAACAAGTTCTATACATGCATTAATCAGTATCAAGAATGTATTTGCATAAATTATTAACATGGGTAAAGTGATGCATGGTTCTTGGAATAGCTGCTTGATATGAAGAATATGCACATTTCTATTACCTTCCAGAACCAGTTTACATCAATTATAAGCCACGATTAGCTTATCTAAATATACCTGAATAATTCTGTACATTTCAATAGGACAGAGTTTATTTTCCCTATTTGGCAATGACTATGATCTTTTCGAGTGACGTAAATCAATAATTTTTTACTCCTATGTGTATTACAGACCCCCGCCATGAAATATAGAGCTCAAAGGAATATATAATGTGTAGACTGATTCAGTTATAGGAACCATAAAAAAAAATTTTTATTCTTGTCCCACATTCTGAATGTCCCAGTTGGTCTGTTTTTACCTTTAGGCTTAAGTGCGTATGGCTGCATATTACAATGGGATGTAGCCAACCACCTAGAGTAATTATTCAGTCAATATGGTAGGAAGTTACTATATTTTGCCCGTATTTGCCCGTAATAATTATATTCCTATAGAGATATATATTTATATAGTGCCTTGAAAAAGTATTGAACTTTTCCACACTTTTTGACGTTACAACTAGTGATGGGCAGACTCGCAGATACCAAAATGGTATCAATCAAAACTACAGCTCTGCATGCAAAAAGCAAGCCTCCCACAGCTCTGTTGATAAAAAAATACAAAAAATTATTGGTGTCAGAAAATGGTGACTTAAACTAAAATTTTTGTTATTTACAAACTTCTGAATTTAATAAAAAAAATAAATACATTTATTACCGTAATTCAACTAACCTGGAGAATCATGTTGTCAAGTCATTCTTAAGCCCGCTTTACACCCTACAATATATCTTACGATGTGTCGGCGGGGTCACATCGTAAGTGACGCACATCCGGCATCGTAAGGTACATTGAGTGTGTGACAGCTACGTGCGATTGCGATTGAACGTTAAAACGTTCATCCCATACACATTGTTGAATCCTGATGAATTGTACGTCGGCTTGTTCAATGTTCCCGAGGTAGCACACATCACAGTGTGTGACACCCCGGGAACATTGAGCAGAGCTTACCTGACTCCCGCGGCTCCAGCCGGCAATGCGGAAGGAAAGAGGTGGGCGGGATGTTTACGTCCCGCTCATCTCCGCCCCTCCGCTTCTATTGGCTGGTTGCCGCGTGACGTCGATGTGACGCCGAATGTCCCTCCCAGTCCAGGAAGTGGACATTCGCCACCCACATCGAGGTCGTATGGATGGGTAAGTACGTGTGACGGGGATTAATCGTTTGTGCTGCATGTTCAACAAATTGAACAAGCCACACATACGATGGGGGCGTTGCAAATCGCATACGATATCGTATGCGAAATTGCAACGTGTAAAGCAGGCTTTACTTCCGAAGCAAAATGTTGAAAAACTTTGTCGGAATTGGAGTTCTTCAGGATTTTACCCACTTTGTATTTTTTTCTGTGTTTATAGCACATGATACCATAAAATGAACAAAATTATTCATGGCTGCTACTTGTTTTGCAAAAAATCAAGCCCTCATACACAGGCTATATTGATGGGAAAACGGAAAAATTTATGGTCCTGAGAAAATGGGGTGGAAAAATTGAACCACGAGAACAAAAAAAGTCAACTAGTCCGGAAAGTGTTAATGAATGTTTTGACATTGTTTTGTACTTTATTTCTTATATGATTAAAACTCATAAAATGTTGAATAAAAAAAATTGTATATCTCTATTCTAAGGGTATACAGTGCCTACAAGTAGTATTCAACCCCCTGCAGATTTAGCAGGTTTACACATTTGGAATTAACTTGGCATTGTGACATTTGGACTGTAGATCAGCCTGGAAGTGTGAAATGCACTGCAGCAAAAAAGAATGTTATTTCTTTTTTTCTTTTTTTTTTTAAATTGTGAAAAGTTTATTCAGAGGGTCATTTATTATTCAACCCCTCAAACCACAAGAATTCTGTTTGGTTCCCCTAAAGTATTAAGAAGTATTTCAGGCACAAAGAACAATGAGCTTCACATGTTTGGATTAATTATCTCTTTTTCCAGCCTTTTCTGACTAATTAAGACCCTCCCCAAACTTGTGAACAACACTCATACTTGGTCAACATGGGAAAGACAAAGGAGCATTCCAAGGCCATCAGAGACAAGATCGTGGAGGGTCACAAGGCTGGCAAGGGGTACAAAACCCTTTCCAAGGAGTTGGGCCTACCTGTCTCCACTGTTGGGAGCATCATCTGGAAGTGGAAGGCTTATGGAACTACTGTTAGCCTTCCACGGCCTGGACAGCCTTTGAAAGTTTCCACCCGTGCCGAGGCCAGGCTTGTCCGAAGAGTCAAGGCTAACCCAAGGACAACAAGGAAGGAGCTCCGGGAAGATCTTATGGCAGTGGGGACATTGGTTTCAGTCAATACCATAAGTAACGCACTCCACCGCAATGGTCTCCGTTCCAGACGAGCCCGTAAGGTACCATTACTTTCAAAGCGTCATATCAAGGCTCGTCTACAGTTTGCTCATGATCACTTGGAGGACTCTGAGACAGACTGGTTCAAGGTTCTCTGGTCTGATGAGACCAAGATCGAGATCTTTGGTGCCAACCACACACGTGACGTTTGGAGACTGGATGGCACTGCATACAACCCCAAGAATACCATCCCTACAGTCAAGCATGGTGATGGCAGCATCATGCTGTGGGGCTGTTTCTCAGCCAAGGGGCCTGGCCATCTGGTCCGCATCCATGGGAAGATGGATAGCACGGCCTACCTGAAGACTTTGGCCAAGAACCTCCACTCCTCCATCAAGGATCTTAAGATGGGTCGTCATTTCATCTTCCAACAAGACAACAACCCAAAGCACACAGCCAAGAAAACCAAGGCCTGGTTCAAGAGGGAAAAAATCAAGGTGTTGCAGTGGCCTAGTCAGTCTCCTGACCTTAACCCAATTGAAAACTTGTGGAAGGAGCTCAAGATAAAAGTCCACATGAGACACCCAAAGAACCTAGATAACTTGGAGAAGATCTGCATGGAGGAGTGGGCCAAGATAACTCCAGAGACCTGTGCCGGCCTGATCAGGTCTTATAAAAGACGATTATTAGCTGTAATTGCAAACAAGGGTTATTCCACAAAATATTAAACCTAGGGGTTGAATAATAATTGACCCACACTTTTATGTTGAAAACGTATTAAAATTTAACTGAGCAACATAACTTGTTGGTTTGTAAGATTTATGCATCTGTTAATAAATCCTGCTCTTGTTTGAAGTTTGCAGGCTCTAACTTATTTGCATCTTATCAAACCTGCTAAATCTGCAGGGGGTTGAATTCTACTTGTAGGCACTGTATGTCCATGATCAGTAATAGCAGCGATTTCGAAGCAGCGTGTTCCACTGTGTCCAAAACGCTGCATTGTACAGTATAAGCACAGTGGATGGAATTTATAGAAATCCCATGCCCTCTGTGCTTCTTTTCTCCGCAGCATAAACTGACATGTGGAGTGGTTTTTCCGAGCCGCAGCATGTCAATTTATGCTGCAGAGATAATAGTGTTTTTGTAATGGAGAACACAGACAAAGCCTGTTGGTTATGTGCTGCGGTGGTCTCCTGAGGAGAACACTCTCGTGCCCCACAGGAGAAGACAAGCTGCAACAAGAATGCAGTGGGTCCACATAACCTAATATTAACATACTGCACAAGTGATTGATTCCAATGTCATACAGTTGAACAGTACAAAACTCACTTGACATACCGCAGATTGTCCTCCATATTATACAGAGATATTCTCTTTTTGATAATTCTCGGCTCAGGCTGCAATTTGTTAAAGAATAACAAACCTTTCTGTACTCACCCTCCTCGGGCCCAGTGATGAGTGATCGATGCAGTGACCGGGTAGCGTGCCAGAGACTCTACAGTGGACCAGAGAAAGTTGGGTACAGTGTGGTTTGTTATTTTTAACATCATCATGAAAGAGTGATTTTACGTTTTTTATTTTTGTTTTTTCCTGCCCTTATTTGAAGGGCCATAACTTTTACTTTTCCGTGAACATAGCCACATGGGGATTGTTTTTTGTGGCATAAGTTGTTCTTTTGAATAACTCCATGCATTCGACTCCATGCATTCTACCACATATTGTACTGGAAAACAGAAAAAAAATCCAAGTGCTTTGAAATTGCAAAAAATATGCAATTTCACAATTGTTTTGGGAGCTTTAATTTACCATGTTCATTATACAAGTAAATTGACCTGAGAATATTATTCTCCAAGTCAGTGTGAGTATACAGATAATAAAAAGGTATAGTTTTTATTTATTTCAGAGGTGAAAAAAATCCAAAATTTGTAAAATAAAAATTGCTTTTGTCGCCACTTTCATTTTTTGGCACATGTGGCTGTGTGAGAGCTTATTTTTTTGTGCCCCAAGCTGATGTTTCTTTTGTTACCATTTTGGGGTAGACACAATGTTTTCATCACCTTATTGTATTTTATTGCAATGTTGAGGCAGCCCAAACATTTAATTCTGTCATTTTAAACATTGTTTGCTATGCTGTCTACTGATCAGCTTCATTTATTTTATATTGTAATAGATTGGACATTTCTGAAAGCAACAATACCAAATATGTATATTTTTCATTTTTTTGTTTTCAGTGGAGCAAAAGGGAGGCGATTTGAACTTTTGTGAGTTTTTTTCCTATTTTTATTGTAAAACCGATCTTTTTTTTCTTACTTGTATGGATTGGTCCCTTAGTCTGATAGCTTCTGCTATACAGCACTTCTCTGTATAGCAAAAATCATGATCTCCCATGAATGCCGTCTTTTAGTTGGTTCAAAAGATGATTATCATCATGACACACACAAGATTCACCAGCCGACCCCTATCTGTCATTACTACCCATCTGCATCCCTCGATGACCTCACGGGAGTGCTGATGGGAGCAGGGAATAATAATAATAATCTTATTCATTTATATAGCGCTACTAATTCCACAGCGCTTTACATACAACAGCAACACTGTCCCCATTGGGGCTCACAGAGTCTAGAGTCCCTATCTATATGTCTTTGGAGTGTGGGAGGAAACCCATGCAAACACGGGGAGAACATACAAACTCCTCACAGATGTTGTCCTTGGTGGGATTTGAACCCAGGACCCCAGCGCTGCAAGACTGCAGTGCTAACCACTGAGCCACGTCCCCTGCCAGTATGTGTTGCATCCTACTGTCAGAGATTGACATAGGGATTTACAATAACTGGTTTACAGCCTTGGGCAAATCTCCGATACTCCCGCTGCTGTTAGACGCATGTGAAAGCTGATTAAAGCATCTATAACGTGCAGGGAAAGATGCAGGGAAAGGTGAAGGGACACGACAAATGATGTGAAGATAAGTCGTGAAGGTGTGAACCTTTTCACGACATTTGTCATACTTATACATCATTGTCGAATAAAGGTTCCTGACTGATAATGCTCAGGTACGCCATGGTGGTCGCGCAGGGCACAGGAGCTGTCCTGACCCAGTATATATTATATGATTGCTATGATTTCCAACTTACTGTATATAATAATTCAGCATTTTTGTATAAGAAAATAATTTTTTAACTAAATTATTTTTTTATTTCCAACATGTTTCTAGAAGCTTCTGGCAGCTTCTGGAAGTCCTGTAGAACTATATAAACCAGCCAGATCAAGCGAGGTGCTGAGCGTGCGAGGTTCTGCAGCAAAGTGTGCAGGGTTTAAAGATACGTGTGGCATAGTTTCAATACAATTACATAGTTTGACACAAGAACATAGTTTGAATTTATCCTTATACGTTTCCCATTGGGTTTTTTTTTATTTTTTTTTCTCTTTGTTTTTCTACTTTACTGTTTATCCCCATTTGATAGGCGCTCCATGGACAATGCTACCAGGTGTGTATCTTGTCAGATGTATGCATGCCTTGAGCAGCCGTTTGAGGGTGAATATGTCTGCACTCGATGCAAGCATGTTGCGTGTTTGGAAGCCAAGGTAACTGATCTAAATAAGCAGCTTGCAACACTCAGGGGCATTGCAAACCTGGAGAGGAGTTTAGAGCTCACTGAGCTTTCTCTGGCTGGGGCCAGTGATATGGAGGAGGGTGGAGGTGGAGAAGATCAGGACCCAGAGGTAGGTAGTTGGGTAACAGTTAGAAGAAGAGGTAGGGGAAAAAGTATCAGGGAGCCTAGTCCTGACCTGGCACAACCTAGTAAATATGCCTGTTTGGCTGATATCAGGAATGAAGGGCCAGGACTAGGGTCACTACAGCAGGACGTTGCTCCTAGCAACCAGGAAAACAACTGCTGTAGGAAGGAGGGAAATAGGAGTGCAGCAAAGCCCAGACAGATGTTAGTGGTAGGGGACTCTATAATTAGGCGGACAGACAGGGTCATCTGTCGCCGAGACCGTGAATGCCGAACAGTGTGTTGTCTGCCGGGTGCTCGGGTTCGGCATATTGTGGATCGGATAGACAGATTGCTGGGTGGGGCTGGGGAAAACCCAACGGTCATGGTGCACATTGGTACTAATGACAAAGTAAGTTAGAGGCAGGTGGAAGGTCCTTAAAAATGATTACAGGGAACTAGGAGAGAAGCTGAAGTCCAGGACCTCCAAGGTGGTGTTTTCAGAAATACTACCGGTGCCACAAGCGTCACTAGAAAGACAGCGGGAGCTTAGGGAGATAAACACGTGGCTTAGAAATTGGTGCAGGAAGGAAGGGTTCGGGTTCATGGAGAACTGGGCTGACTTCTCAGTCGGCTACAGGCTCTACGGTAGGGACGAGCTGCACCTCAGTGGGGAAGGTGCAGCTGTGCTGGGGGAGAAATGGTCAGACGGATGGAGGAGCTTTTAAACTAGGATCTGGGGGGAGGGAGGGTAGTGGAGCAAAAAAGGGGATAGATAGAGCAGATAGAGACAGTGAGATGGTAGGGGTCAATGAAGGATTAGGGGGGGATGGGACATGCAAGGAACGTAGGGAGGCTAGGAGTAATAAAGGTGTTAATAGGATTAAATGTCTACTGGCAAATGCAAGAAGTCTTGCAAACAAAATGAATGAATTGGAGACTCTTATGTCAACCATGGATTATGATGTGGTGGGCATTACGGAAACCTGGCTGGATGAAAGCCATGACTGGGTGGCAAACATACAGGGTTATAGTCTATTTAGGAGGGACAGGAAAGACAAAAAAGGTGGTGGGGTGTGTATATTTATCAAATCTAACCTAAAACCTGTGGTGAATGATGACATTGGGGGAAACTGCAACAATGTAGAGTCAGTATGGGTAAATGTACATGGGGAGGAGAATAATGGAAAAATGCTAATTGGAGTTTGCTATAAGCCTCCTAACATACTTGAACAAATAGAGGGTGAAATGCTGGAACAAATTGAAAAGGCAGCTAATAATAATAATCGGGTTCTTATTATGGGGGATTTCAACTATCCAGACATACAGTGGGACATAGAATCTTCTGGTTGTGCTAAAAGCTGTAAATTCTTGTCTACCATTCAAGACCATTTCCTCTCTCAGATGGTAGATGAACCGATGAGGGGAGATAATTTGCTAGATTTGGTCCTGTCAAATAGACCGGATACAATTTCAGATCTACAGGTCCGGGAGCACTTGGGCACCAGCGATCATAATATGGTAAGCTTCAACGTAATATTCAATAGAACATTTCAAAGGGGAAATGCTAAAACCTGGAATTTTAGGAAAGCTGATTTCAACAAATTAAGGGAAGAGCTTAAATGTGTAGATTGGGACAAAGTCATGGTAACTGGGGATACTGAACATAAATGGGGAAAGTTTAAGGATATATTGCTAGAGTCCTGTAAAAAACATACCCTCTGGTAATAAAACGTCCCGGAATAAAAAGAAACCACTATGGATAAATAAGACTGTACAAAGTATAATAAAACAAAAACAAAGGGCGTTTAAAATCTTGAAGGCTGAGAATACAGAAATAGCATTGCAGGAGTATAAAGATAGCAATAGGCAATGCAAAAAAGAAATCAAACAAGCAAAACTAGCTACTGAAACAAAAATCGCCAATGACATTAAAATAAATCCCAAAATCTTTTATAAATACATTAATGCCAAAAGGAAAACAAAGGATAGTATTGGCCCCTTAAAATATAATAACAAGTTAGTTATAGAGAACAAACAAAAGACTGAGATATTAAATAGGCATTTCTCATCTGTGTTCACCAAGGAACTGACTGTACCAGGCATCATTCAACAAGTGAAAAATCAAAGTTCACCACCCGATATAATTAATTTAACACAAGAAGAAGTACGCCTACGTCTGAGTAAATTAAACATTGACAAATCCCCAGGGCCAGATGGCATTCATCCACGAATATTGAGGGAATTGAGCTCCGTAATTGACAGACCGCTGTATCTCATTTTTTTAGACTCGCTTGTAACAGGGTTGGTGCCTCAGGATTGGAGGATTGCTGATGTGGTACCGATATTTAAGAAAGGTAAGAGGGTAGATCCAGGCAACTACCGTCCAGTAAGCCTGACATCAGTAGTATGCAAAGTTTTTGAGGGCATTTTAAGGGATGACATGCAAAAATATGTTGCAGAAAATAATATAACTGACAGACAGCATGGATTCATGAAAGATAAGTCGTGTCTAACCAACCTGTTGGGGTTCTATGAGGGGGTAAGTGCAAACCTGGATATTGGTAATGCAGCTGATGTGATTTATTTGGACTTTGCAAAGGCATTTGATACTGTACCACATAATAGGCTTATACTAAAGCTCTAGAAGCAAGGACTGGCGGAAACTATATGCAACTGGGTAAGGAATTGGCTAAAAGATAGGAAACAAAGAGTAGTCATAAATGGAACATTCTCTAAATGGGCCATAGTCAGCAATGGGGTGCCGCAGGGATCTGTGCTAGGACCAATTCTTTTTAATCTCTTTATTAATGACCTTGTGGATAGGATTGATAGTAATGTGTCAGTCTTTGCTGATGACACCAAACTATGTATGATATTAAAAACTGACCTTGATAGTATAATATTACAAAAAGATCTGGATAAGAATGGGCAGATACTTGGCAAATGAGATTTAATGTTGATAAATGTAAAGTAATGCACCTAGGACGGAGTAATCCTATATCTGCGTATACATTAAATGGAAGTAAACTCGGGACTACAGAACAGGGAAAGGACTTGGGTATTCTCATTACAAATAAGCTGAGCAGCAGCACTCAATGTCAAGCAGCAGCTGCAAAAGCAAACAAGATTCTAGGGTGTATAAAAAGAGAGATTAGATCCCGTGATCCCAACGTATTGTTACCCCTCTATAAATCACTTGTGGGCCACATCTGGAATATGGGATCCAGTTTTGGACTCCACATTTTAAAAAGGACATTCAGAAGTTAGAGTCAGTTCAAAGGCGGGCAACTAGACTACTACAAGGAATGGAAGGCCTCCCATATGATGACAGGTTGAAAAAGTTAGATATGTTTAGCTTAGAAAAAAGACGTCTCAGAGGAGATCTCATTTATATGTATAAATATATGTGTGGTCAATATAAAGGACTGGCACATGACTTATTTCTTCCGAAGACAATACTAAGGACCAGGGGGCACTCACTGCGAGTGGAAGAAAAGCGATTCCGACAGCTAAATAGGAAAGGGTTCTTTACAGTTAGAGCAGTCAGACTGTGGAATGCCCTACCACAAGAGGTAGTAATGGCAGATACTATAACAGCTTTCAAAAAAGGGCTGGATGATTTCCTCAGTACACACAACATTGTTGGTTATAAATGACTTAGTGACCAAATGTAGAACTGGTGGAGGAAGGTTGAACTAGATGGACCTAGGTCTTTTTTCAACCTTAGTAACTATGTAACTATGTTCTAAGAGCCATAACTTTTTTAGTCTTTCATTTACATAGTGGTTTGAGAGCTTTTATTTGCATAACAAGCTGTTTTAAAGGTTCCATTTTTGAATCCATAAAACTTATTGTTATTTTTTTATTTAGTTATTTTAGTGCTGTTTTTTCTTTTTTATTTTTTTGGCAGAGTTCACAGTGTGGGTTAAGTGATTTAATGTTAAACCATTTGTCATTTGTGAATGCAGTTGTAGTAAAAACTCTACAATTCAAAGGAAGGATTGTACATGCAGCAAGAGAAGCAGAAGAGGGGGCCTGTGGCTACATTTTGTATCAATTGCAAAAAGATTCAGCCTCCTACCTTGATATAGATTATTTAGAATTCAAAGAAGGGATGTACACGCAGTAAGAGATGGAGAGGAGCGACTCTGACTAAATTCTGAGATATTTTTAAAAACAAAAAAAAAGTTTTTCGTCTAGATTAGCCACAGGTGATTTTATTCTCTAGTGGCAGGTCCCTACTTGCATACACATGGAGGTTTATAACCCAGAGAGAGGATTTAGAGTAGGTACCCTGTATACAAGATCTGCCTTGACGTGGCTACTGGGCAAATATAGAATTGGCCATTTTCTTTATATCTCGATTATCCCTAGATTTCCTTAAGCAGTAATGCATGTATATGTTCTAACATTTATGGTTTGCATGATTTAGTATTTCAGAGTGCAACTGTCTTTTTTTTTGTCAGTATTACCAGGAGCCATGACATTATAGCCAGCAACAGATATACAAGAGTGATATAGAAGGGTTAATAGTTTCTATATTTCTTCATTAAAGATATTTTATTGTTATTAGTAAGTATATCTGGTGGTAGTTCATAGTCATTATGGAGCCTCCGGAATAAGAGACAGGCTCAAGGATTATTATTGTCTCTAAATGTTCTTCTTATCTTCTTCTTATCTCATATGCATGACTCTACATTTTTGTTTTGCTAAAACTTAAAGGTCATATGAGCAACTTGTAAAGTCCAGCGAGAAGCTTTATTTGCAATATCACACTGATCTGTAAATGGTATAAATAAAGTGTACTTTGGTTAAATAAACAGAAAATTGATCATGCCCACATGGATGCTGGTCTTTTTCTCCGAGCGCTCGATCTTGATTAGGTCTGAAGAGGCCTAATTGAGAAGACCTCACTGGTGATCCCATAAGCTGACTTGTGACAAAACAGAACAGCTACAACAAAGAGAAACTCTGATTCCAGCATGATCCAAAGCATACTGCCAAACCGGTTACAAAGTGGCTTAAGGATAACAAAGTCAATGTTTTAGAGTACCCATCACAAAACCCTGATCTCAATCCTATTGAAAATTGATGGGCAAAGCTAAAAAGGCCAGTGCGAGCATCGAGACCTACAAACATGGCTCAGTTAAACCAGTTCTGTTAGGTGGAATGGGCCCAAATTACTACCAACTATTGTGAGAAGCTTATGGAAAGAGAGCCAAAATGTTTGACCCAAGTCTTACAGTTTAAGGGCAATGGTACCAAATACTAAAGAAATGTATGTAAACTTTTGACTTTGCAAAAAGTGATAAAAATTACATCTCTTTCTTTCTCTTTCTCCTGGCATTTGGCAAATATAAATAATTTTGGTTCCTAATTGACCTAAAATGGGAAAGGTTTCTTCTGATTTCATGTCAGACAGCTGGGGGTAGTATTCTCAGCCTGGAGAGGCAAATGACTATTGGGCTCTCCTCAGCCTAAAAATAGCAGCACACAGCCATCCAGAATTGTTGCATCCTTTAGCATTACCTGGCTTATTCCAATACCCCTGGTGCAGTGGCAATCAGGGTAATATAAGGGGTTAATGACAGCTGGGGTTTGTCAGCTGTCATCAAACCCTAGATTAGTAATGGGTAGCCGTTTATGAGACCTCCATTACTAATCCTGTAAATCTAAAGAAATAAAAACAAACAGAAAAAAATACCTTATTTAATTAAAAAAACAAACAAAAAACCCTCTTTCACAAATTTAATAACACCAAAAATACCCCTGCAGTTCCGACGTAATCCACACGAAGTACCACGATGATTTTGGCTCTGCTACATCTGAGGTTGCAGTGTGCAGTCGCATTAGAAAACGTGACCGGTCACTGCAATTTCTGCATAAAATTTGCATTTCCTGTCAGAAATCAGCCCTGAAACACCATCAAAACCACGAGTTTTGTGCGATTTTCTGACAAGAGATGCAGATTTGGTGCTGGAATTTGTACACCGAATTCCTGCACCAAATCTGTATCTCCTGGCAAAAAAATCTGATTTTCTGCCAGTAAATGCAGGTCTTATTGAACTCAATGAGTTCACCTAAGATGAAGTCACTGAGTTCACCTGAGGTGAGTTTACCTGTGGTCACAGTTGTGGTACCTTGGGACCCACCAGCTGTGACCACAGGTAAACTCAGTGTCCTCACCGCTCACAGCTGCGGCTCTGTCAGTGTCTGCCTAAAGCTGCAACAAGCAGTCATGTTCTCTATTGTGCCCATGCACATCAGTATGTAGCAGAGAAGTGATCATCGTAGGACTTCTTATGGATTATATCGTATATGCAAGAGTGTTTTTGAGGGTTAATAAAAAGGTGAAGAAGCTTTGTGTATTTTATTTCAAATAAAGGATTTTTTCAGTGTTTGTGTTTTATTTCTTTTCACTTACAGGATTAGTAATAGGGGGTTTTATAGATGCCTCACATTACTAATCTATTGCTTTTTGGCAGCTGTGAGCTGTCATTAACCTCTGATATTACCCCGATTGCCACTATGTCATGATGTATGTGCTTTTCTCCATCCCATATTTTTTGTATAAGATGCCATGTGATGTATTTTACCTTCTCACTGTATTTGCTGTAATACTATGTCAGGATGTGACGTAACTTTCCTTTGGTTGTACTTACTGAACACTTTGAAATGTCTTGGGATGTAAGTAACCATACCTTCCCCCCATCTCCTGTGTCTCTGGGCCCATAATGCAATTATCTCTTGTACACACAGCCAGGGGAACTTCCCATTGTTTCGTAAGCAGTGGATAACGCCAACTACACAAACCTATAGACATCTCGGAGCCAACCTTCTAGAATCTTCTAGTGGGCCCAACCATTGCATAGACCCCTACCCTTGAGGGGCGGGTCCACGAGCTCAGACAATACACTCCTGTTTTTAAGTGCAGTTTGGAGCTGAGTTTTGAAGAGGAAGGGAGCGAGATCTGAGTCTGCGGACTGATCTCGCCGTCTAGTGGATTGTGTGGGATTTCTGGGACTCTGAAAAGGACTACTATTACGTCGTGATCTGGCACTTTGGATTACCGGGAGGTGCCCTCGAATCTGTTTTATTTGGACTTGTCGTGTGCTGTTCCTGTATTCCTGTTAGTAAACCTGTTGGATCATCCTCGGTCTGTTGTCTCTCTTTGCTCTGCTGTACACCCCGTCACAAACTGGTTGGCAGCGGTGGGATCAGAGCAGAAGGAATGGAGGACAACGGCCCATCAACAGCTGGAACCAGAACCTCAGAGTACAATAACTGGACTGCGGTGAACCTACAAACAAAGGCCCGTGAACTGGGAGTCAGCTACAAGGGACTCTTCAAGGAGCAGCTGATTGAGGCGTTGGAAGGAGTTTGCTCGCAAAATGACGCTGAGGAAGGATCCTCCCAGCAAATGGAAGAAAGATGGCAGCCGGAGGTAAATACCCCAAAAAGTCAGTGGGTTGTGTGGTACGAGGAGGAGATGGCCTTGCTGGGAGAGGAGACCACCATAGAATATAAGATGGATGTCATGCGTGGAGCTAAAGAGAAGAAGCGCAGGATGGAGGAGATGGCATTGCTAGATAAGCAGCTCGCTGTGGAAGCCGCTAGAGGTTCCAGACAGACTGTAACCCCAGCACCCACCATGAGGGAACTTCCCAGAGTGTCCCGCAAAGACTTCAAGCAGTTTAATGAGGCTGCTGGTGACATTGAGGGCTTCTTCCAGGACTTTGAGCATCAGTGTCGATTAATGGAAGTCCCAGAAAGGGAGCGCGTCCGGCATCTGGTTGGGCTCTTAGAGGGTGGAGCTGCCGCAGCCTATAGAGCTATGGACCCTCGGTGGAACTGTGAGTATGCGGATATTAAACAGACTATTCTAGAACATTATGCTGTAACGCCAGACACTTACAGGACTCAGTTCCGTACTTTAGCATGTGATGAGGAAGTGTCTTTCAAGATGTATGCCCACAAACTCAAACATCTGTGGCATCGTTGGCTGGAGGCAGAGGAGGCCTTAAACTTGGAGACCGTCCTCCAGGTCCTCCTAAAAGAGCAGTTTTACTTCAAGTGCCCCGTTGAAATCTGGGAATGGGTGCGTGAAAAGAGACCAGTCAATGTGGAGGAAGCTGCAGCTCTAGCTGATGAGGCTCTCACCATCAAGCCTCAGTGGAAAAAACTACTACTCAGCGAGAAAAAAACCACCAGCCCTCCAACGCTGGTGGCCCTGGTCCTTCTGGCCCCAATGTACACCATCACCCTAGACCGTCAACTCATGGGGACCTTCGTGTGACTGTGCCTCGCATTACTCCTGCTCCACCTTTGGGAATACGACGTGGAGGAAGAATCCCAGAGCGCAGATGTTATGGATGTGGGCAGCCTGGGCACATGCAATTCCAATGTCCAGGTGTTCGGAGGCAGAACAGCTACAGACAACCTTTGCCTGTTCATTATCTACAGACACCTTCACCAGGAGAAGAGCTGGATTCTGTGCCTGATGACTTGCCAAGTGACTCTGATATCCTGGCTCCCCTACCCGGAGTCTATGGGGTGTGAGCTCCAGCCACCTGTTCTTCTGATCTTCAGCACAAACATCTACAGGAGGTCGTGCTAGATGGCCAAAAAGTTGTTGGCTTCCGTAACACTGGGGCTTTCCTCACCATAGCTGATCCCCGAGTAATTCAACCAGAAGCAATTCAAAAGGGACCAGGAATTGCCATTGAACTGGCAAGAGGTACCCAGAGATATATTCCAAGAGCGAGTGTGACCCTGGATTATGGCTTTGGGGCCAAACAATGTGTGGTCGGTGTGATGAGCGGCCTCCCTGCAGACGCTCTTCTAGGAAATGATGTGGGGAATCTTCATTGCCACTTTGTCGGTGCGGTAACCAGAAGTCAAGCCAAGAGAGCAGCCCATGTGGACGTGTACAACTCATCCATGTAAATGAGGCCACCAGAACTGCCATTACAGCCAGTGAGTGATTCTTCTTGTGGGGATAATATGAATGTTACTTGGGATAAAGTTCAGTTTAGACAAGAAGTAGAGACTGACCCCACCCTTGCTAGTTTTAGAGCTCGAGCTGAAATAGGGCAGCTAGGGGAGAACGGAGAAAGAATTATCAGAGAAAATGGACTTCTGTATCGGGTTGCCAATGCCGACTCCCTAGATAAGCCCTGGACTTATAGCAAACAGCTGATTGTTCCTCAGAAGTACAGAATTCCCCTATTACACCTGGCTCATGACATTCCTACTGCTGGCCATCAAGGCAAAACCCGCACCGAGAGACGATTGACTCAAACTTTTTATTGGCCGGGGATTTCCCAAGCAGTGGCAAATTTCTGCCGAACTTGTGAGATATGTCAGCATAGAGGGCAACCGGGAGATCACCCAAAGGCACCCCTGCAACCGCTCCCTATAATAGAAGAACCCTTTCAAAGAGTAGCTGTTGATATCATTGGACCTCTGGCTAAACCAAGTAAATCTGGAAAGCAGTACATTCTCACTGTTGTGGACTATGCCACCCGATATCCAGAAGCCGTGGCCTTGTCAAGTATTTCTGCAGCCAAGGTGGCCAAGGCCTTGGTTATTATTTTTACCAGAGTAGGATTCCCCAGTGAGATCTTGTCGGACCAAGGCTCCCAGTTCATGTCAGAGTTGGTCCAGTGTCTGTGGCGCACCTGTGGAGTACGAGCGATCCGAACGACCCCGTATCATCCCCAAACAAATGGACTTTGTGAACGATTCAATGGCACTCTGAAGAATATGCTGAGGGCCTTCACGGACCGAGATTCAGACTGGGAGAAGTACCTACCCCATCTCTTGTTTGCCTATCGGGAAGTTCCCCAGGAGTCCACTGGGTTCTCCCCCTTTGAACTACTCTATGGAAGAAAGGTCCGAGG
This sequence comes from Anomaloglossus baeobatrachus, assembly GCF_048569485.1. Taxonomy (NCBI): domain Eukaryota; kingdom Metazoa; phylum Chordata; class Amphibia; order Anura; family Aromobatidae; genus Anomaloglossus; species Anomaloglossus baeobatrachus. The sequence continues at coordinate 147,183,636 of NC_134353.1, forward strand.
ACCCTTAACCCTGCTCAAGAAATACTGGGAGGGGCAAATTGAAGATACAGGAGCCCCTGTTGTCCCTTATGTCCTAAACCTGCGAGAAACCCTGGCCCAACTTGCTAGTTTTGCCCAGAGTCATTTGCGTATGGCTCAAACCAGACAGAAGACATGGTATGACCGTAAAGCACGCTATCGGGAGTTTGTAGAAGGACAACAAGTCTTAATGATTGTTCCCCATCGGCAGAATAAACTGCAGACCATATGGGAGGGTCCCTTCCGGGTTCTCAGAAAACTGAATGACACCAATTACCTTCTTGCTTTAGATGATCAGGGGCTAAGGCAAAAGACTGTCCATCTGAATATGATTAAGGAGTACCATGACCAGAACATTCCAATGATAGCAAGCTGTCGGTTGGCTTCAGAAGATGGTGAAGAGGATGAGGACTCTCTACCAGATCTCGTGGAAGCAGCGAGAGCCCCATCCACTGTGGAACAGGTTCCCCTGGGAGATCACCTGGATTCCTTACAGAAAATCCAGATGCTGGAAGTGCTTCAACAGAGACGGGCTGCTTTCTCATCCCAACCAGGTCGAACCACCATCACCCAACATCCTGTGGACACTCAGGGCATTCGTGCCATACAACAGGCTCCTTACCGGGTACCTGAATCAGTTCGAAACACCATGCAGCACGAACTGGAGGAGATGTTACAGCTTGGGGTAATCCAGGCCTCCCATAGCCCTTGGGCCTCTCCTGTGGTGTTAGTACCCAAGAAGGATGGGAGTACTCGATTTTGTGTGGACTATCGGCGACTAAACGACCATACCATCAGCAATCCTTACCCAATGCCTCGTATTGACAAACTTCTAGACCGACTGGCTGGGTCCCGATATTTCACTACCTTGGATCTCAGTAAGGGATACTGGCCGATCCCTCTAACGGAGGAAGGGAGAGAACGGTCCGCTTTTATAACCCCCTTTGGTCTGTATGAATTTCTAAGCATGCCTTTTGGAATGAAAAATGCCCCGGCCACCTTCCAGAGAATGGTGGACCAAATCCTCCGGGGATGTGGTGACTTTGCTTGTGCCTACTTGGATGATATCGTCGTCTTCAGCCACACATGGGAGGAACATCTGCATCAAGCAGCCATTATTCTGGACCTGATTCTTGCAGCCGGCCTAACCATTCGACCCGATAAATGCCAATTGGGGATGGGTGAAGTCCAGTACCTAGGGCATAGAGTGGGAGGAGGGAAGCTCCGTCCTGAGCCTGCCAAAATCCAGGCTATTAGAGACTGGCCTATACCCCAAACTAAGAAACAAGTTATGGCTTTTCTGGGCACTGCCAGTTATTACCGAAAATTTGTTTCTCATTTCAGCACTGTGGCCAAGCCTCTTACCGACCTGACCAAGAAAACAATGCCCCGGCTGGTGATCTGGACTCCAGCCTGTGATGAGGCTTTTAACCGGCTGAAGGACGCTCTGATCTGCAATCCTGTCCTGGCTGCTCCAGACTACAAGAGGAGATTCATTGTGCAAACGGACGCCTCTGCTTATGGACTGGGAGCTGTCCTCAGCCAGGTGAATGCAGCTGGAGACGAACACCCCATCGCCTATCTCAGCCGGAAACTGCTGGACCGAGAAGTGGCCTATGCAACTGTTGAAAAAGAATGTCTGGTTGTAGTGTGGGCCCTTAGGAAACTAAGGCCGTATCTGTATGGGCGAGAATTCACTGTGGTTACTGATCACAATCCCCTCACCTGGCTGAACAGAGTCTCTGGGGACAATCGACGCTTATTACGATGGAGCCTGGCTCTGCAGCCCTATAACTTTACCATACAGTATAGAAGAGGCAGCCAACACCAAAATGCAGATGGACTGTCCAGGCAAGAGGAGCCTTGAGTCCTCTCAGCCATGCCTGCGTGTACTTAACCAGCGACCTGTAGAGGTCCCTAGTACGTACACAAGTTGGGAGGGAAAGGGATTGTCATGATGTATGTGCTTTTCTCCATCCCATATTTTTTGTATAAGATGCCATGTGATGTATTTTACCTTCTCACTGTAATACTATGTCAGTATGTGATGTAAGTTTCCTTTGGTTGTACTTACTGAACACTTTGAAATGTCTTGGGATGTAAGTAACCATACAACAACCTTCCCCCCATCTCCTGTGTCTCTATGCCCATAATGCAATTATCTCTTGTCCACACAGCCAGGGGAACTTCCCATTGTTTCGTAAGCAGTGGTTAACGCCAACTACACAAACCTGTAGACATCTCGGAGCCAACCTTCTAGAATCTTCTAGTGGGCCCAACCATTGCATAGACCCCTACCCTTGAGGGGCGGGCCCACGAGCTCAGACAGTACACTCCTGTTTCTAAGTGCAGTTGGGAGCTGAGTTTTGAAGAGGAAGGGAGCGAGATCTGATTCTGCGGACAGATCTCACCGTCCAGTGGATTGTGTGGGATTTCTGGGACTCTGAAAAGGACTATTACGTCGTGATCTGGCACTTTGGATTATCGGGAGGTGCCCCCGAATCTGTTTTATTTGAACTTGTCGTGTGCTGTTCCTGTTAGTAAACCTGTTGGATCATCCTCGGCCTGTTGTCTCTCCTTGCTCTGCTGTACACCCCGTCACACACTACACCAGGGCAATCGGGATGATCTGAGTAAAGCGCTGGAATTGTCGCATATGTTAGATGAAACAATTCTGGGCAGCTAAGGGCTGATATTTTTAGGCTGGGAGAGCCAATATTAATGGCTCCTCTCATCTTGATAATATCATCCCCCAGCTGTTTGCTTTGCTGTGGCTGGATATCAAAAAGGGGTAGCCTACATCTTTTTTTCCCCACTATTTTGATATACAGCCACGGTAAAGATCACAGTTGGTGGTTGCAGCCTGCAGCTGTTATTTTTCCCATGCTGGCTATCAAAATAGGGCAGGAGCCTACATAATTTTTTAAAAATTATTTATATATTTTTACATTACTATGCAGAAAACTTGAAAACTTACTGCAACCAATCACAGATGTGGATGCAGAGTGAGGGGCGTGTATAGCTGTCTGCAACCAATCACAGGCTCGGGCATAGAGAGTGGGCAGGGGAAGCAGTGAATATTGATGAACCTTAATAAGCGGACCAGGAAAAGAATCTGACTGCAGTGTGTTTATCCAGGAAGCATCGGGAAACATGATATGTATAATTATTCTGCTCTTACTACCATTTAACTTTCACTTGCATGTCCCTAAGCATTTAATACAGTAATTTTACAGCCCCGAACTTCTGGTCCCTATTGACTTGTATGGGGTTCGTTATTTGAGGTCCAGTTCAGTGTCAAGTTTGCTTGCTGAACCAATTTTTTTGTTTAGTTTGTGCTTACTCAGCAAACCCGAATATCCACGGGTCCGCTCATCACTAGTGTCACTGCACTTGGACTGCTACTTCTAAGTGCAATCACACGCCTCTTGTGTACTTCCAGCCTCATTTGTATATGGTTAATATACTAGATTTATCCTGACTGGTATTTTTGAGCTCTACAAAAGATATATCAATTTTATTGGAGGTCTAGCAATTACACAGCCACACTTCTACTTCCATATATACAAATGTGCTTATTGGTTCCTTGCAAAATGCTACTCATTCCTTTCCTAGTAATCAGTGACACATGTTTCAGATCTGATAATAATTTAATGCTTAGCATCAGAATTGGATATCATTACATACCTGTCATTGAGTCAGTAAAAGTACCTGAAAAAATGCCAGAGGTTTGCTTTTATGTGAATATCTTTTCATCAGTGATGTCATTGTAATGTTTGTCTGTTACACAATGAACATTCAGGAGTTTCATAGATAACTGGCTATTTTATCTAAGTGTGTATTCGAAGTATCTAAGTATGTCATTTAACTCAGTGGAGGCATTTTGGAAAGTGACATGTGCACTTAAAATTCCTCATGCTTTCCGAGTTGCCTCATATGCTATTATTGTAACTTTGGTTCTCTTTTATTTGATTCAAATATTCCTTTGTTATCAATTTCTTTTGTGTTTTCTTGTTCTTTTTTATCTTTCATTTGTGTCTCGGAACATTGCGATTTTAGATATTCTAACCTGCCTTTTTTATTACTGGATATGTAAATTAAATGATACTTCAATTTAGCTTTGAGTTGTACTTTTTGAAAAGCACATTCAATTCATCTCATGAATAAATTGTTGGTAAAATGTTGGTGTCTTCAATCATCTTACAAGTTGATATCAGCAATACACAGACTTTGGTATAAAAAAAAGAAAAAAACATTCAGTGCTGAAAACTTTTTGTTTTACGGAGCGGGTAGCAAAAGCACTTTGTCTGAGCTGGATACAGGCTCCCTGATGCATGTCAGACTTTATTATTCTGTTTGCCTCAGTCTGCATCAAATTCTTACTTACCAGAGATTGTATAGATAGATTACATTATACCAGTCTGCTTCCTTTTACTTGTGTGCATTGATACAAATTTCTAAGACAATATTCATAATTTGCATTAGTTTTTCTTTTAATTGAGACATTAAAATGTGTATATGAAGATAATGCTCAATATAAAATATGTTAGATTAATACCAAGATAAAATAAAATAAGACCATTTCTAGGTCCATATGTTTTCAGCTGGAAAAGACTCTTTATCAAATTTATATATACTATGTATGTAAAGTCTAACTGACTTAATATTCACTTTGATAACTCCCCATTCTACATACAGTTCTCAAAAGTTTACATACCCCTGCGTATTTTTTGCTTTCTTGGCCTTTTTTCAGAGAATATGAATTATAGCACACAATCTTTTTTCCCACTCATGGTTAGTGGTTGAGTGAAGCTATTTATTGTCAAACTTCTGTGTTTTCTCTTTTTTTAAATCATATTGACAACCAAAAACATCCAAATGTCCCTGATCAAAATTCGCAACCCCTGGTGATTTTGGCCTGATAACATGCACAGAAGTTGACACAAATGGGTTTGAATGGCTAGTAAAGGTAACATCCTCATCTGTGACCAGTGTGTGCATAAAAGCTGAGTGAGTTTCTGGGATCCAGACAGACTCTTGCATCTTTCATCCAGTCACTGACGTTTCCGGTTTGTGAGTCAAGCCTCCAAACTTCTGGAACAAGGTAATTTGAAGTGATGAGACCAAAATCAAACTTTTTGGCCACAACCATAAACATTACATTTGGAGAGGTGTCAACAAGAGCTATGATGAAAGTAACACCATTCCTACTGTAAAGCACAGAGGTAGATTGCTGAAGATGTGGTGATGTGTGAGCTACAAAGGCACAGAAAATTTGGTCAAGGTTGAAGGAAAGATGAATGCAGCACGTTATCAGCAAATACTGGAGGCAAATTTGCACTCATCAGCCTGGAGGCTGTGCATGGGATGTACTTGAATGTTCCAATATGACAATGATCCAAAACACAAGGCCAAGTCAACCTGTCTTTGGCTACAGCAGAACAAAGTGAAGGTTGTGGAGTGGCCATCTTCTTTTTGCCAAGAAGAATGGGCAGCTTTACCATCTGAGAAAAAAAGAGTCACATCCACAACCACCAGAAAAGACTTCAAGCTGTCATTGATGTTAGAGGGGACAATACACACTATTAAGAACTGGGGTATGTGAACTTTTGATCAGGGTCATTTGGATGTTTTTGGTTGATTTAAAAGAATTTTGTGGGAGAGAGACGACAGGCTTACCTGTGATAGTTGTGTGGGCCACCACTAACTTCGAAGGCTTCAAACATCTGCTGCAGCATTCCTGGAGATATATGCATGGCTGGTGATGAATGGGGACTGCACCACGCTGCCATGCAGAAAAACTCAATCCAGATGTAGGAACAAAGTTTCAACGCATTTCAGTGAGACCTCTTTCTTTCATCAGGAAAAAAAAATCACACAATAGCAGACTGCTTCTGAGTAGATAGATTGAGATTGACACTCATTTTGTATTTCTTCCATTTTCTTACTATTGCTCCAACAATTGTCTCCTTCTCACCCAGCGTCTTACTTATGGTTTTGTAGCCCATTCCAGCCTTGTGCAGGTCTATGATTTTGTCCCTGACATTTTTAGAAATCTCTTTGGTCTTGCCCATGTTGTAGAGGTTAGAGTCAGACTGATTAATTTAGTCTTATATACAGGTTACAATTTAAGACAGCTGTCTTTAATGCAGAGAATGAGTTGATTAGGAGCATCTAAGTGGTCTGTAGGAGGCAGAACTCTTAATGGTTGGTAGGGGATCAAACACTTATTTCTCTCTGCAAAATGCATATAAATGTATATAATTTATACATTGTGATCTATTGGATTTTATTTTGGATATTCTATCTCTCACTGTTAAAATTAACCTACCTTTAAAATTATAGACTGTTCATGTCTTTATCATTGGGCAAACTTACAAAATCAGCAAGGGATCAAATATGTCTTCCCCCTACTGTAGATTGTGTTGTTCCAATGAAGAGACAGTACCATGATCTTAGATTTCAATAGGATAAACTCATAAGTTAAATGTTAAATGTCAATGGGGCGTTTAATATCACAAAAAAAGCAGATTCTAAATACATTGAATAATTATTTAAGACCTTATTGTTTAGAGAGGATGATAGCAGAAAATAATAATAATAATAATAATAATAATAATAAAAACTCCATATTTGCATCCTTCAAATATGATTACCATATGACTGGGATAATTTGGTCCTAAAAGAAAGTATGTAAATATAGGCTTCTTGTTCTATTTTTTTATAGACCATTTTATGTATGTAATTTATTGCATGACATTAAATTGGTCAGTAAGTACATTATTCAGTGGATGTTATATGTGTTTTTCTTTCCTAAAACAGCTCTAAAAGCACATCCATAATTGTTGTGCTGGGAGTTGATGTAAAAAATATACAATACATCTATGCCCATATTGTTGCAGGTAAAATATATCTTTGCACCATGTTAGCCAGTAGAGATAAAAAAAAGTTTTTGTGTAAAAGAACTAAGAGTCCTCAGTGGTTGATACCTTTTAATGGCTAACTGAAAACATGGTAATAATAGCAGCTTTCGAGACTACTCAGGTCTCTTCATCAGGCATGGTATAACACAAAATCTGGAGTCACATATTTATACACAACAGGACATAGAATGGGGCAGTAAAGAAGACAAGTTATGTGAAGCAGAACTATCACTATGGCAAGAGGACAAACTGTTGTGGCCATAATATTGCTGTAGTTCATAGATAAGCAGTGTTGAGTGACAGAGGCACTGGAGCAAATAATATATTCATAGTTATCCCCTCCCCCTGTTAGAATTAGCATAAGTATCATACAAATGATTCACTTTGTCTGTTGCAGGAACTGTGTTAGGTCATACCCATGTGACCACAAGAGGCGGGGTTTCAGCCACCAAAGCTGGATACCAGGTCACATGGGTATGACCTCACATAGGTCCTGCTAGACAAAGTGAATAGATTTGATGATACTTATGCTAATCCTAATAGGGGGAGGGGATAATTATGAATATATTATCTGCTCCATTGCAACTGTCACTCAAAAAGCAGCTCATCTTATAAACTTTACTTTTTGGATTTCAAAACCTAAACATCCGAGCTGACCACTAAAGTATGTATAGAATCAGCCTGATAGCGCCAGTATAGCACGGCTTTAGTTTATATAGGAAAATCCTGGTGATTGGTTCCCATTAAAGATTCTCGGTAGATGTAACTGCAAGGTTGCGGGGCAACAGTGCTAACTCTTGGGAGACCTGAAGATAATCCTAATGCACCAATTTTATATTATGGGATCTAGAAAAGACAATGGAGGAATGTTGTGTGCAAGTGCATTTTATATTGCCCAATTCAGCAATAAGAAATGCTAAGGTGGGAGATATTTATATTCTATTGTTCATGTCCATGAATGTCCAAACATTTTGTAAGTAAGAAGATGTTGTGGAGGGTCATAAATAAGGAACAATGACACTTGATATTATTTCTCCCACTCTTTACTTTTAGACCAAGCATGAATTATTTTATTCTTCATTTTTCTTTAATGCTAATTGATCTTCAAGTGGCAGTCATATTTAAGTCTTTTGTTCTTTATGTGCGGAGTCTGAATACAAATTGTGCTCCATAGAAAGCATGTTTTGTTTACAGCACATTTACCATTTTGGAATAATATCAAATAATTTAAATATAAAGGCTTGCATCGAGTGGAAACAATAAAAAAACTGTGCATTCATAAAAATAAATATAGTAACTGACACAGTGAAAAATGTACTCCTACATTTCATTTCTTTTGAAACAAGCATTGAATAAATTATACAAGACGCTGGATATATTAGCCTTATGAATATGAGTCTGTAATTTTAGCTGAATTTTGATAGTTAGAAACTGATATCTTCTTATTTTTGTTCTTCGCTATAATTTTCAGACTAATTGACAGCATGTATGATGCATGAAGGTGTAGGCAAGATCGCAAGCTTAGTTAATTGACTGGAGATGAGCAAATGCAGACAACATTTATAATTATTTTACTACCTGGATTCTACAATTTTTTAAGAATATGTTACTGAAGGGAATCAGGCTTTTTGTGCATGTGCAATGATACATTTTGTGGCAGTCAATAGCTGTCTTAGGTGCTCTTTCTTATGACTCCTCGTGGTTGGTAAATTGTTGATAAAATTCAATATTTTCATGAAAATGTTAATGTCTTTAATTGTATGGTGTATTTTATGACTTGTCTAAGCTATTTTATAGTAGCTGCACTTTGTATATCAGTTTTGGCACACATTGCCACAGAAATCAGGTAAACTTTATCTCAGTAAATCTGTCTGTGTAGGTAATCTTCCTGTAATGTAATCACTGCTTACGGGTTGTACAAACAGAAGAGTAGTCAGGAAATCTGGGGTCTGGTAACAGAAGGATATATATAGATTCATGTAGTACACAGAGGTGGAGTCAGGTCATAATCCAGGGGTTAAAATTCCTGGAAGGCATGTAATAGATTCAGTGAATAAACTGAGACGTGGTCAGGTAACGGTCCGAGATCTAAAGCCAGGATGTCACGACAGTAACAGGGAGTGGGCAGAGATGAGTCAAAACAACAGTCCAGGGTCAAGAAGCAATAAATCAGAACACTAGCAAGAACACAGGCCAAGAGCACAACTGCACCAGAATGTACGACTGGCAAGGTCCTGGGAGAGCATGCTCACTAAAGAAGCAGAGCAATTACCAGGAATAGGGAATACCTGAGCAATCAGCATCAATTACCAGGAATAGGGAATACCTGAGCAATCAGCATCTCCCAGAACCAGCATGGAAACCTACACTGTCAATCAACTTGCCAGATAAGTAGCTCAGGAAAACACAGCAGAGCATCTCCAAAGGTGCAAGATGCCCTGCAAAGAGGAATCATGTCACTGCCAGCTCAGTATTCCAGGAAAGCACAGCAGAGCATTTCCTAGTGTGCAAGATGTGCTGCACAGATGAATTGTGACACTTCCTTATCTTCCTTGTCTCTTACCTCATGTAATGTACAGGACATTTTAGCTTAGGTTACATCTAGTGTTGAGCGGACCCGGATCTGAAAAATCCGTATCCGCACGGTTCGAGGGTCCGACCCGAGTCCGACCAGTACCCGGGATCTGGGGTGCACGATCCGGATCCGTTTTATTTTTCTTTTCTCCCTCTCCCTCTCCCTCTCTCCCCCTCTCTCCCCCTCTCTCCCCCTCTCTCTCCCTCTCTCTCCCTCTCTCTCCCTCTCTCCCCCTCTCTCTCCCTCTCTCTCCCTCTCTCTCCCTCCCTCCCCCTCCCTCCCCCTCTCTCCACCTCACTCCCCCCCTCTCCCTCCCTCTCTCTCTCTCTCTCTCTCTCCCTCTCTCCCCCTCTCTCCTTCCCCCTCTCTCTCTCTCTCCCCCTCTCTCCCTCCCTCTCTCTCTCTCTCTCCCCCTCTCTCTCTCTCTCTCTCTCATCCATGCAATATGTATCGCTGCAATTTGTACGCCATGCCTAAAATTTTACTTATCCACCTTTGTGTCTTTTGGACTTCGTTAGGACAATCTTTCACTCCTTCATGTAAAATATTATTGTTTCTATTCATTGAAAAAGAAAAATTAATACATAAATTTAAAGAAAAATATAAAGTCTATAATACTGATACGTCAATTATGTTAAGTTAAACTATTTTTCCTTTTGTCTCATTGAAAATCCTTCCTTACTTGAAACTTTTCTGACTCGTAAAGAAATGAATTACTACAATTCTGTATTTCCTGCTGTGCTTAAAGGGTTTCAGGTTCTTCCTTGAAGCTACTTACTGCATTGGCAGTTGATATCTCTCATCAGTGACGGAGAAGAAACTCTGCATTCTGTTCTATTCTGGTTTATAAATGTTATCTCTTTATAACTTGCAAATTCAATTAAGATTTTAAATCTGCAACTTCCTACATTGCCACAATTATCTATTAGACTAGCGAGTAGAGGACTGATGAGAAATGTTAACTACTTTTTTAAAAAAATTGTATTCTGTACCACATAATAAGAATTTCTGAGAATTCATTGCAATCCATTAACAATGACATAGACGACAGAGATTGCATCAGTTTTCCATTATGATGATACTTTGTCACTACCATTGCTTTAAATATACTTCTAATTGTATATCAGATGTAATATAATCATAATTTAAGCTTCTGGCAATCAGCTATGTCACAAAACACCATTGTACAGATCGTATAGATTGCTATGGGGTCAATGTGCCTCTGGTTTAGAAAGAGGGAGTGTTTTATTTTATTTTTCTCATTTTATGAAAAATTCAATCTAACTTAGAATTGAGTGATCATTGCAGACAATTGTTTACACATCTTGACCTTCGATAGGTTGAGAATTATTCCGTTGTAGCAGTGATTAGAGTTTGATATTTATGTAACCTATGACCTATAACAACTCTTCACTTGTCCAATGTCACAGATTGTTATCATGATTGAGTCATGTCCATTACAATGGTGGACGCGGTCATGTTAAAAATAATAGAGATTTATCAAACCCTGGCAAACCAGCCTCAGAGATATATAGAAGTATTATCATGACTCACTCTTGGCTCTGCTTATGCAGAGCCACTGTATGTGTTTGTTGTCCTGCTGTCAGTATCTTGCTGAGTAGTGATGGGCGATCCCCCCGATCAGGATTGAGATAACACAATCTTGCGACCGATCACCGATCTTGGACTTTACAGTTATGGGATGAGTCGGCGGGGGACTATAAAATAAAGAATATAGTAAATCATAAACATTGTCATTATACTTACAGGTCCCGCGTCGCGTCCTACAGATTCTGTCTCTCGACGCTTCAGCTTCCGTCTCCAAACATCGCTGTGTTCTCCCGGTAACCATCACTGACTGAAGAACATTTCGTGACGTCATACCGATGTGACCAGTCACGTGTCAATGTTGTATTATCTCATTGGCTACAGACTGGTCACATGACAATTAATGAGGTAAACCTGACTCACTATATAAATAGGTGCACGGAAAAGACCCTAAGAGAAATTGAATCTGAATCGTAATGAGAAAAATGTGGAAGTTCTGTAGCTGCACCAGTCAATTTCTCTTAGAGTCACTTGAGGAGCCTGGGGAGAGGTCGGCGCTCATATAGTGTTCCAATTGTTCTACAAATAACTATACATCCTTTTTTAATGATATAAGGCATTCCACCTTATATTCTTACTTACCAGAAGCAACAGTCGTTGCCTAACAACTCTCTGCCATTATTTGTGCTTAGAAAAACTTGTCCTTGATAAAGACCTAATTTATGGTTGAAACGTCTGACTTTTTGCTTATTCACAAATTAAATAAAAAATATTGAAGCATCATGATTTGCAGACTCTGCTCACTCATTGAGTTATTAGACAGCACGGGGAGCAGAAGCGTTCTTCCTCCCCTCGTACATTCTGATGTAGCAGAGCTAGATCAGTTGATCACTGTGCACAGACAGTCTATACATAGTGAGAAGCAAAGAGACCAATGTCAGCTCTGCTATATCAGTCTGCACAGAGCGATAAAGCAGACTGACAGTGAGGGGATAATTTCACTTATGTGTCGCATTGCATCACCCCGCACCTGATGCTCTCAGGACAGGAGCGCATCAGCTGCATGGAAATAGACACAGCTGACCCGCTGCTGTCGGGAGATTATGCGGTGTGCCGTGATGCAACGCTCGCACAATGACAATCAAAAGTCAGTTACCATCCAGGACCTTTGATGATGTCATAGAAATGTGACCAGTCTGTAGCCAATCAGGTAATACAACATTCACACCTGATTGGTCACATGGATATGACGTCACGGAAGGTCCTTTAGGCAGTGGTGCTTACCGGGAGGGCACAGCAATGATCGGACGGACACGGAAGCACAAGCGCCAGGAAACAGAGTCTGCAGAGTCTGCAGGACACGTCGCGGGACTTGTAAGTATGATCATTATGTTTTTTAACAATGTGCTTTTTTTTTTTTTTACAGCTCCTGGACCGATCTGGACTTGATCTGTAACACGAGCTTCCCAGGAAAGCTCATGATTGGGCTCATGTACACGATCACTATGTGATCGGTACGATCCCTGATCTTTACAGCTTAGAATCGCCTATCCCTACTGCTGAGGTTAGGTCATTTGGGAGAGCCTATTCTCACCTACCTTATTCCGAGACTCATGCTCGTTTATCTTGGAGTGTTTTCCTTTGGAACGCCGCCATTAATAGCTCATGCTATGCAGTGTGAGCTTTCTGGTCTCCGTGAGTTTGTCTGATCTTTTCCAGCTACCCAGTAGTTTTTCCACCTACTCTGTCCATCCTGCCTTGTTTGTCTTCCCAGTTCCCCGCTATCCAGTACTTCTTCCCCTGACCTCCATCCATTCTCCCTTGTTTGACTTCCCGGTCTCCCTCTCCTCTCTTTGCTTGTTGTACTCGCTCCACTCCCTCCTCTATACTTACTTGTCTCCCTGACTTCTGACTACAACTCTTCTTCCCTTCACCTCTTGAAGTGATCTCCTAGCTTCTGACTCCCGGCTCTCATCTGACTCTGTCTTTGTTTGCTCCTCTGTTCTTGATGGGACATCCCGGCACTGACCGTCGGCTAACCTACCTCTCTATTACATCCATGCTCTGGTGCTAGTGACCTCTACTAGGCTTTCACTAAATTGAGCTTAGGAGCATTACATCCACCCTGTCTTCCTGCGCCCCCTAGTGGTAGCATCCCATGTATCAAATGGTAAGAAGGACTCTTAGGGCAGATAACAAGAAAATGTTAAAAACATATTTACATGCTATCAATTAAATTTAAAAGAACATTTTATTTCAATGTTCCCAAGTCAAAAAGTTTTATTTAATTATTAAAGACATGAGTAAAAATCCCCCAAAGTATGGCTAAAAGTATTAGACCCAAACACGACAAAAAACGTTCATGGGAAATGTATATTTTCCAATTTATTAAAATGTAGCATCTGTGGCAAAAAGCAGTTTAAAAATGCAGAACCACAACTGGTTTGCTATATAAGTACATGGGACATTGTATGTGTTTCCAAATAAATCTACCAGGAAATTATTCATTACATGTTAAAAGTACAGTTATCCTGACCTGAAAGAACTGTTATATTCACTTAGTATGCCACTTTTCAGAGCATGATGCGACAGCACAAGAAGTTTCTGCAGTTTGGTAGATCTAGCAAAAGATATAAATTACATAGTTAGACATAGTTAGCTTTGCAAAACAATATAAAAAAATTCAATTTACAGAGAATAAGTATTCTCTGAATCTCAGCTTGGGCAGTCCCAGGGTAATGAGCAAGGTAGGTTCTGTAGGATTGTTCTTAAGTTGAATTTGTATGTAAGTTGGAATATGTACATTTTTAAGTGTAACTCAAGCTAAAATTATTATTTTTTGTTTTGGACAGAAGAAGGAAGCGTTAATGCCCCTGTAACAGTTGTTTTACCACTGTTCAGAACATTTCACCTCACTTTCTGTTCCTGTGACAATTTGATTTTGAAAATTTTGAGCTCTAATGTAAAAAAATATTGAACAGATGTTTAAAGGGGAACTATCCGCAGGTGTTTGCTACCTCATCTGACAGCAACATAATGTAGGTAAGGGGATTCTTAATCCGATGGTGTATCACATAGATTACAAGCTGAAGCCATTCTGAAACAGTCAAGAACATAGCAGAGGTGCCCCCGCCCACATCAGGCTCTCAATAGAGATTGTCCATTGACCATGAGGCGTCAATTACAGCAGAGGAAGTGTTGGACTACCTTGTGCCTGAGTTTCTAGTTCTGTAATGGTAGTCACAGGGTAATAAACCCTTTATATTATGTAAACAACTGCCCACACACTAATAAGAAAAGCACAGTTGCTTTTTATTTTTTAACTCTTACTGCATACTGTTCTGAGCTTACATAGCATCAGCCTGCTGACAGATTCTCGTTATGCATTTACATGAACAAGTTAAAATAATATTCTGAAATATGTTACTGCAATCACTGTAATACTTTGACTGTACTGTATAATGGAACCTTACATTCTAATATTTGTTTTATTTTTTTCTTCATAAATCAATAATACCTAAAGAAAATAAATGTTGTAATATATGTTATCATAGAAAGCAAAAATTTCTGATAAGGTACATTGAACAATATTACAAAATTGCTTATTTACACATGTACTATAGATTTATAAAAATAAAAAATTAAAATGATAGTTAAATTTTAAACAATCTTGGTAGCGGATGATGGACTTGTTCGAGTTCATGGGACTGGTTTTAGTGAGTCAGAGAATGATTCTGCTGCAGTAAGTATCTTATGTTGACATCAAGGTAGGTTTGCAAAGAGCTTTTGTTTTCTTCTTCATAAATTACCCTATAGCATCCCAGTTCTTTAGCAAACCTTGGTGAACCTCTCGGTATCTGGTTATTGATCCTATAACTTTCCTGCTTCAGTGAGACAAAATACATCAGCTGTTTTGTCCCAAACTTTTTCATTGTCTGAGTTTCTTGGTCCTGGTTTTCTTTGCTATTATATGATGCTCTAATTCCAATCATTATTTAGTTCTTTGCCATGGGAAAAGGAAAACTATGATTTCATTTTTTACTGATGCCCAACTGCAGTTGATTACCAATATCAAGCACAGCTTGCCAAGTTTCTGTTATCTCGTCATCTGTAAACACCAGAAATTCTTGTGTGATTTGACGGTACAATTTTTTCCAAACTCTTCTCATATTTGCCTATTTCACTTCTTCCCAAGGAATAACAATATTTCTGATTGCATCATAAATGTTAGAATTCTTCAAGACCTACGTTAAAGTTATCTCATCCTTTGGGTAGCCCTGCATACTTATAAAAATGTCCTCCATAAATAATAGGCCTTAGAGGAGGTTATGGTTCCCTGATAAATTGGTTGAAGTAGTAATATGGTGTTAGGTGTAGAAATGCCACCTTTACATTGAGTTGAATGTCCTCTAAAGTGTTTTAATGTTCAGGGGCATTATCAAGGAGGAAGAGAATTTTGAAATAAGCAAATAACATTCTACAGTAGGTAAAAAATGATTCAAAAAAACATTTTGAAAGACCATAACTATAATCCAATCATTTGAATTTGAATAGTGATATTATGTAGCGCCCTTAGATTTAGAGATTGATACTCTCACGGCCGGGGATATAACTTATACTGTCCGTAAAGGACAGCACACGGGAAGTGGGAAGGAATGCCTTATAGTTAGAGAATAGGGAAGTGGTGACCCCTTACTATGACCTGTAGCTCACCCTCACAGTCCTAACAGACCCTATACAGGTTTCACACTTGTCGCCAAGCTGGAATACTTATGGCCCTATTTCACCCTTGAAAATAGGCTCTAAGTAAGGATGGAGGGTATGAGCTCTTCGTCAACACCACTATCACTAAATGAGGACACAAGGGCACAGTACAGGGGAAACACAACAGCTATCACCAGAGTGCTGGTAGATATCAAAGAAACACTTATCTGAGCTGCAGCAACCACAGGAGTCTGGAGCTACAGAACACGACTTCTCCACAGCTCAGTCAGTAACAAACTATAAACCGCACCCAAATATCCCCAGAGTGAGGTTTATAAAGGGAGTCAGAGGCTGGCAACAGAGGAAATATTGATAGATTCCCAGAGTCCTAGAGTCTGTTGCTGCAGAAACAGGGAACTATCAATTAACCAGACGTGCTGCCACTCTCTGGGAATTTCTTATACTCGCTGCTACAGGATTATCAGACGGCTTTGACACATCTGTGACAGATACACTGCCAAAGGCTTGAGAATAAAATCACAGAATCATTATCTCTAAGTTATAAAGTCAGTCTATGTTTGATGCCTTATGTCCTATGCACAGTTTTCCTCTTTCAAAATGTAGCTCCTCGCAGATATTTTTTTCCCCAAAAGAAGCCAGTTTCATTTATATTAAATATGTGGTCTGGCAAATAACCTTCACCGTCAATAATATTTTCCAAAATCACTTGCAGCACTTAAATTGCACTCACTGTTTCACCTTGAAATTTAATATCATGCAAATGTACTCATTCTTTACAGATATTGAACCAGCCCTCTACTTGCAACAAATTCTTCCTGCAATCACCTTCACTTGCTATACGAGCAGCTTTTAAACTATTAAAAAGACTTTGAGTCTTTTCTTGCACTAAAGGAAGACTGATAGATATTTTTCTCTGATTTTGATTTTGTAATAAATTGTCAATAGCATTTTCATATTGATAACACAGGTCTGCAAGTGTAAAATTGTTTAAAAAGTAAGAGGAGATTTTTTTTATATACTTTCGATCATTGAATCATAAGAATTTTATCACAGAGTTTTTTCACAAACACAGACTCTATAAGCTTCCAAAAGAGTGGAATTCCATGAAAATCCAAAAAGTATTCCTTAAATATGTCTAAATACTGTGCTCTAGTGTATTGCAGTGATGTTCCTGGGCTGATGGAAAAAAAAAATAACATTGAGTACAATGTAAGCGAGTGCAGACTCATCAAAAAAAGTCTGAAGGCTGCTACTACAGAATGGCATCAAGTATGCTTCAGTGCCTTTAGAGCATTTTGTATACTTGAAGGAAAGATATAAGAATTTAGACTTGATTGTCAAGAAACTTAACTGCAAGGATCAAGGATGATCAATATGTGGGGATCTGAAAGATCTCTCTTTGCTTCCTGGGCAACAAAGAGAATACACAAAGGACCCATGCTTTTTGTGTAAATGGGACAGTGGAATAGGACTCATCACTGGAGCCAAGAAAGTTGTCCAATGAGAATATTTTTGCAACCTGGCCTCAAGAACATAGTTGCGGAGAGTTTACTTGATCCCATTAAAGCTCTCCTGCCACTACTCCACACAAAAGCTTGGACTGATGAAGCAGTTTGTGAAGGCTCTACCGAACGAAGGAAAGACTTTTAAGTACCTGTGTACAAAGTTTCAAGGATTGTCCAATGCAAAGCTCAAGGAAGGCATTATTATGGGTCCGAATATTTGGAAACTCATGAAGAACAACATGTTTGAAACAAAAATGAAACCTGTTAAGAAAAGGCCTTGTGATTCTTTTAACTCCTTTACCCCTAAGCATGGTTTTCACCTTCATGATCGGCCCATTTTTTTCAATTCTGACTAGTGTCACTTTGACAGGTTATAACACTTCAGCAGATCCCAGGGATTCTGAGAATTTTATTTTTGTGACATATTCTACATTATGATAGTGGTAAATTTAAAACAACATCTTTTGCTTTTATTTGTAAAAATATCAGAAATTTAGTAAAAAATTGGAAACTTTGCAATTTTCTAACTTTTAGCTTTTATGCCATTAAGGCTTCTTTCACACGTACGTGCCTCCGGTACATGTTTGGCAGTTTTCTCACATACCGGAGACACGTACACACGTAGACCTATGTATTCCTATGGTTTTGGACACACGTAAGTATTTTCGCATGGAACGTGTGTCTGTTCCATACTTACGTGTGTCCGTGTGTTTCTCACGCAACATGTCAGTTTTCTCTCCGGCATCACGGGTGTCACACAGAATGCAAACGTGTCACATGTAATGCAAACGGATCACACGGATGTGTTCCGTGTGACACACACCGGAGAAAAGACATGTGTCTGTGAGAAAAAAAACAAAACTTTACTCACCTTCTCCAGCCCTCCTGTCTCTGCCGCTGCTGTCATTTGCTTCCGACCGCCGCTCATTATGCTAATTGAATATTCACTTCACTGCGGCCGGAAGTAGCAGCAGCGGGGAGTCGGCAGGACCGGAGACCGAAGATCAGCACCATGGACAGTGACGCCAGGGACAGGTGAGTAGAAAGTTCCCGTTCTCCGTGTGTTATCATGGATAACATACGGAGAACACACGTAGCCCATAAACACGGCTCACGGAGGGTAATACGCACCTTTGACACGTCCGTGAAAAACGTGCGTGATTTTCACGGACGTGTGAAAGAGGCCTAAGTCTGAGTTATGTCACACAAAATAGTTAATAAATACATTTACCTCATGTCTATTTAACATCAGTACAATTTTTGAAATATTACTTTTTGGTTAGGAAATTAGAAGGGTTCAATTTCAAATTTTTCCTGAATAAATCATTGTTTTTTGCAGAACATCAAATTTGAAATGACTTTCAGAAGCCTGGGTGACAGATAAAAAAACAAAAAGGGACACCATTCTAAAAGCTACACCTTTCAAACTGCTCAAAACCACATCCAAGAAGTTTATTAACCCTTTAGATGCTTCACAGGAGCTAAAGCAATGTGAAAATAAAATATGAAAATTTTACTTTTTCCCACAAAAATTTTACTTTAGCCTCAAATTTTGCATTTACGCAAAGGTAGCAAGAGAAAATGCACCATAAAATTTGTTTATGAATTTATCCATGTTCAATGAATTTATCCATTTTTGGTGAGCACCTTGAACCCACTGATGCGTCACAGAATTTTATGTTATGCTGTGAAAATAGAAAAATAAATTTTACCACAAAAATTTTGCTTTAACTTTAACTCTTTCATTTTCACAAGGATAGTAGGAGAAAATGCACCATAGAAATTGTTGTACAATTTCACCAATTCTCCATATGTGGTCAAAAACTACTTTTGAGGCACAGTACAAAGTGAAGAGAGGAAGAAGTACCATATTTGAGTTCAGATTTAGCTGGAATGGTTTGCGAGTGCCATGTCACATTGGCAGAGCCCCTGAGGTGCCATAACATCAGAAGTCCCCAGATATAACCCCATTTTACAAACTGCACCCTCATATAGAGGTATATTGAGCATATATATATACTACTGGTGTGTCAAAAAAGTTTACACTATTGGGCGGTGAACAAAAATTAATTACAGTTTTACCAATAAAACATTGCTTTAACTCCAGATTTGAAATTTTTACAATGACAGTAGGTAACTAGGATGAATGTGTTACACAATTTCTTTTGATCAATACCCCACATGTGACAGTACACTACTGTTTGGCCGCATAACAGGGCTCACAAGGGAAGGAGTGCCACTTAATTTTTGACCAACCAATGGGGTAGGGAGGAGGGGAACAGTTCACCAATCTTTGATACACCTGCACCAGATAGAGGAGATCAGCACGGTGTTGGCTAGGTCCAGGTTTCAAGTAAAGGAACACAGATCAAAAAAGTTGTCCAATGAAAACTTTTCCATGAGTAAAAACTCAAGGAATGCAATGGCCTATGATTATGGTAATAGGATGGACTGCCTCCATCAACCAATCATGCCACTCCTCAAAACCCAACTTAATTGTCAAAAGGTCTCTATTTCCAATATCATAGTTTCTCTAAGCTGAAGACAATTCTTTGGAAATTAAAGCACATGATCATCATTTGCCAGGACATAGACCTTGTGGCAACACAGCCCCAGCTCCCACCTCAGATGCATCGACCTCCACAATAAAAGGCTTTGAAACATCAGGCTGAATGAGTATAGGTGCTGTGAAAAAACATCTCTTTAAAGAGAAGAAAGCCTGGTGGGCAGAGTCTGACCATCTAGAGAAATGTGACCCTTTTTTGTCATATCAGTTAGAGCAGGTTTCACAATTACGGAATAATTCTGAATAAATTTACAGTAAAAGTTGGTAAACCCCAAAAATCGCTACAATGCTTTCAGTTTTTCTGGACAATCCCAGTCAAGAACCACACAAACTTTCTCAGGATCCATCTGAAACCCTGAAGATGACAACAGGTACCCCAAAAAGTGTACCTCTTGGACAGAAAAAACAGACTTCTCCAGTTTGGCATAAAGTTTGTTATCTCTTAAAACCTGTAGTACTGGTTTTACATGTATCTGATGTGTTTCCATTTCGGATGAGTAGATCAACATTTGAAAGTGGGAAAAAATTCCTAAAAAAGGAAGTGAGACAGGCGGCACTTTTCTAAGAGTAGTATTTTGTGGTCACAAGGAGTGCTTGAATGGTAATGCACTCACCTTGGGGTAACATGGATTGTGCATGTAATCCGGGGAACCCGTCTGTCCGGCGGCGGCTGGTCGGCCCATTGAATCAGAGTCCTTCTATTGGCTCCGAGCAGAAAACAAAAAGACAAAAGGAGAAGGGCAATCTCAGATCTGTTCATCATATGGGGAGATCAACATCACAAGGAAATAATTTTGTAGTCCAACTGATCAACAACACTTGGGGTTCAAAATTTGCGTCAGACATGAGTCCGCATAAAATTGATTTTTTTGGACTTAGAATATTTTCACAAGGAAGGTTCCATACAGACCAGAACACATTTCAAAAAAGTTGATAGCAATGAGTACCTTGATTTTAGGAGTGCTCATTACCCAAAATGGATAAGAAACATTCCCTATAGTCAGTTCCGTAGAATCATGAGGAATTGCAGTTCCTCACAGGATTATGTGGAACAATCCGACACTTTGATTTGGCGTTTTAAACAGAAAAATACCTTCATCCCATCATAAAATCGGCCTTTCATAAAAACAAGCACATTAGACAAGCAGAATGCATTAAAACCACCTCCAGGGTAGGGGAACAAGAGGGAGAGGGCTCCACAAACCACTGGAAGTGGAATTTTATAACAGTTTATAGTAGATCAAACGGCATTATTCAAAACATCTTGAATAACTACTGGTACCTCTTATGGAGGGATCCAATATTAAAAAGCACTCTACCCTATAAACTGAATATTACTTTCCGATGGGGCAGGACAGTTAAGAACATGAAAGACCCAAGTATGCTAAACACAAATAAAAATAATATTGCAAAGATTAACAAAACAGAAATAGCCCTTACAGGTGGATATTTTAGATGTGGCTCCAAAAAATGCCATTGCGGTAAAAAAATAGAACATGGAGTGAATATTGTCACATATAGCAGTATGTAGGCCGCACCACACAATCTCTGTGAGCTCGTATGAATGGACAATGGCACAAAGCCTATCAATACATATAACCCTCAAGCACTAAGGGAATTTTGGGAAAATAAGAGTCACCCCAATAGAACAAATCCCCTCTCATTAAACAGGGTAACCACTCTCAACAGGAAAGAATCCTATTGGATCTTTAAATTGCAGAGTCTTCATCCAGATGGTCTAAATGAAATAAAAAAAAACATTTTTAATACAGAAAAAAAATTCTAAAAAAATGTCATAAAACATTTTTCTATCAGCTTTGGTGCATTATAATCAGTATAGTTTGTATTAGAGTACCAACATTATTGGGTCTGTTTTGTTCAAGGTCTCCGGTTCCCTCATCCCCAAGGTTCATTTTATTTTACTATGTACAGCACAATTTTTAGACTATGGTTGTTGGTTGTTTTTTTTTCTTAATAAGATTATGGTTCCAAAGTTCTCAAGCTGAATGACATTTCAGATAAAATTGATTATGTACAATAAAGCGCCACAAGTAGTGCACAATCAAACTCATATGAGCACATTTAACATTTTTAATAAGGGCAACATCAGTATAAGTGGATCTGGTGGTCATTTCATACCTATACGTCTGCGCCGCCTGATTGTGCATGGACCTATGTTCTCCTTTTGTCTTTTAGATCAAAATTTCTTCCAAATAAACCATCACAAACTTGCCCACCAAATAGGGAAAAACATGAAACAGGAAATTACTTCACAATGCAGGGGTCCTACGTTCAGTCTTATATCATGTATCATCTGTGTCAGGCATCCCTGAGCAAGCGGCAAGGAGTCAACGGCATAGATGACAAAGGGGTAGCCAACATACTGTAGATAAGCCCATGGGTCTTAACAAACAGAGCATCCACCATGCTGACTCCTGCTCCATTGTCCACAAATACAGAAATTTTCTCAGTCCTGTTCTCTAGAGCCACCTCTGCTGTCAACACTAACAGAGAATTACATGTAGAAGACACACACCCTGATTGTCCACCCTCACACCACCAAGGGTCAGCCAAGCCTCAGATATTTCTTTTTGCTTTGGAATCAAGGGCAGCCTCTAATAAAATGACCATCATTACCACAAAAATAACTTTTTATGGCAGAGCTCAGGAAAGGAAACATGTGAAATAGTAACTCCTCCTATCTGCATGGACTCCTCCAAACCCATGAGGGATGGTTCTCACATAGATTCCCCCCAACAAATAGAGTGCTGACCTATGGTAGGGTCTCTGAGGAAAGTGGTTTAACCATTCTATCTCGTAGGCATCTATCCACACATATAGCCAATGACATGGAGGCCTCTAAGGTCTCGGCCACCTCATAGATCACCAAGGCATATTTTGATCTCTCAGAAAGTCCCTGGCAAAACTAGCTTCTAAGAGCCGGGTAGTTCCGCTTGGTGTCAGTCGTCCATCTACGAAATTCAGAGCAATAAGTCTCTGCCGACCAATTCCCCTGCTGAAGGCAATGCAGCCTAAACTCTGCCAAAGAGACTCAGTCCAGATCATCATATACGAGATCCAAGGCCTCATAAAATCTATCCAACGACTGGAGGCAACCAGAGTGATTTGGCAATGAGAAAGCCCAGGATTGTGGATCCCCCTGTAACAGCAAGATCCCAATCCCCATTCACTGCTCCTCATCACCAGAGGAGTAAGGCCAAAGCCTAAAGTACAATTTACAAACCTCCTTGAACACGTTGTCTCTACTTCCTGCTAGCCTGTCAGGGAGAGCAATCTTGGGCTCTAGATGGGCCTTTATACCCGCAGAATCTAAAAATCAGGGGTCTGTGACCACTGCTGCTGCACACCTAATTTAAGGTCTGCTACCTTCAGGGCCAGACCCTAAAGCCGCTAAACCTGAATAGTGGTGGGATGTATGGGGAAAAAAACCCACAACAACCAAAAAAAACCCTTGCTTGTCAGGTTTGTTTTGTTTTTTTTTAAATGTTCGGGTGGTGATATTGTCACTCTAGGTACAGGGAAGTACCAATTGAGTGACGAAAGGGAAAGGAAGGCAAACCCAATGTCTAGAGAAGGGACAGATGGTGACCCCTGACCAAGTCTACCACTAGGCCCTGGGCTCCCTCACCGCCCTAGAGAGCATCTGTACCTATGTGCTGAGCCAGATAACTGACCCTTGCTGACCCTGATCTGGGCCTTAGGTTTGGAACGGATAGGATGAGCTCTTTTTCAAACCCACTAGGCACTAAAGGACACACAGGGATAACAAACAAGGGAAAACAACAAACAACTTATCTCTAGTAGACTCAGGGAAAGAAGCTGCAACAACCACCAAGATTCTTCAGATCTATGAAAGCCGCCTGCTTGTCTGCAGTGAAGACTTGATGAAGATGTGTGAAATATTACCAGCACCAGGTCATAGGAAGCACAGGTATTTAAAGCCAACAGGCTAGTGGTCATGAACAGCAGCTGGCAGGCTGAACAATGCCTCAGGGTCCTAAAGTGAAAAGGATGCTGGGACACTATAGCTGGAAACCACAGGACTGTTTGTCCCTCATGACAAACCTGTAACAGAGAGTCAGTGTGTGGGGGTATAATATACAGAAGGGCAATGTTTGTGGGTATATTACACAGAAGGGCAGTATGTGTGGATATATTATACAGCGGGGTAGTGTATGTAAGGATATTATACAGAGGGACAGTGTGTATGGCTATATTATACAGAGGGGCAGTGTGAAGTATTTTATACAGAAGGGCAGTGTGGAGGGATATTATACAGAACAGCAGTGTGTAGGGATACTATACAGAGGGGCAGTGTGTGGGGCTATATTATACAGAGGGGCAGTGTGTGGGGGATTTTATACAGAGGCAGTGGGTGGTGGATATTATACAAAGGTTCAGTGTGGGGGAATATTATACAGAAGGGCAGTGTGTGGAGGATATTATACAGAGAGACAGTGTGTGTGGGAAATTATACACGGCGGGTGTGGAAGTATATTATACAGAGGAACATGGGTATTATACAGAGGAGCAGTGTTGGAGAGGTATTATGGAGAGAGACAGTGTAGTGGGTGTATGATTTTTATTATTATTATTATTATTAACTTTTTAAGGGAAATACTTAATTTTCTGGAACAATTTCAAAGATGCTTACACTTTTACAATGACTGTGTGTGTATGTATGTGTGTACAGCTGAAACCAGAAGTTTACAAACACTATCTAAAAAGAGACATATGCATGTTTTTCTTACTATCTGACATATAATTAGGATTACCAAAATTATTATGTTTTAAGGTATTTTTATTACTTTCTGCAAAGTCAAAAGTTTACATACACTAATAGTACTATGCCTTTAAATAATATGGGACAGTCCAAAAGACCTCGTGAAGATGCTGGCAGAGGCTGGTAAGATTGTGTCATTATCCACAGTAAAACGAGTACTATATCAACATGGGCTAAAATGCCACTCTGCCAGGAACAAGCCATAACTACAAAAGAAACAAAAACGTCAGATTAATGCTTGCAAACGCACACAGGAACAAAGACTTTAATTTTTGGAGACATGTCTTGTGGTCTGACGAAACTTAGCCATAATGACCATTGTTACATTTGGAGGAAAAAAAGAGAAGCTTTGAAGCCTAAGAACACCAGCCCAAATGTGAAACACAGGGTGGCAGCATCATGTTGTGGGGTTGTTTTGCTGCAGGATGGACTGGTACACTTCACAAAATAGATGGCATCATGAGGAAAGAAGATTATGTTGCAATACTGAAACAACATCTCAAGACATCAGCCAGGAACTTAAAGCTTGAACAGAAAGGAGTCTTCTAAATGAACAATGACTCTAAGCATACTACCAAACTGGTTACAAAGTGGCTTAAGGATAACAAAGTCAATGTTTTGGAGTGGCCATCACAAAACCCTGATCTCAATCCTATTGAAAATTTATGGGCAAAGCAGAAAAGGAAAATGCAACCTACAAACATGGCTCAGTTACACCAGTTCTGTCAGGAAGAATGGGCCCAAATTCCTATCAACTATTGTGAAAAGCTTGCAGAAGGATATCCAAAATGTTTGACCTAAGTCACACAGTTTAAGAGTAATGGTACCAAATACTATTGACGTGTATGAAAACGTTTGACTTTGCAGAAAGTAATAAAAATGCCTTAAAATAGTCTCTCTCTTTCTCTCTCTCTCTCTCTTTATCTCTCTCTTCCTGCTAGAAAAATGCTCCAGTTTCACATTTACTTCCATTATGCTTTTTACTCGAGACAAGCCCTTGAACATTACAAATTGCCCAACTCAAGTAACGAGCAGCCGGGCTTTTAGTGCTTGCCAATAACTCTTAATAATCAAGTAGATATTGTGTCTGGTTTATTATTATCAATAATATTGCTTTACAAATATGTTCTAATTATAAAGTAACATGTTTACAAATTTAGGATTTTTTTCTACGGACATTGAAGGTTTGCATGAACATATGTGCGCATTGAATAAACTATTAAACATGACAAAAAGATTTCCTTTCAGATATCAAATTTAGCCTAAGTACCTGAAAGGGCAGTAGGTTTTTTTAAACCTCTGTAACAGTTTTATAACCTAATCTATTATAGAAGTACATTAATGAGGACAAAAGTAAAACTCTTGCAGGTTTAAGAGTAAAATGACTTGTGCAGAATAGGGTTAAATGTGCTGAACACCGGTAATATGATGATAGAAGACCACAGTTTATTTATAGTGCTGAGTCCATGTAATCAGCTCTAGGGATGAGCTATGTGCATATGGATCAATTAAAGTGGATCATCCCTAGACACACATGAACAGGTATTGTAACAAACATTCTCTCTGGTTTTGGGATTTGGAAAACCTGTGAAATATTCTACTTCTACTTTAAACATGATAGATTTTGGGAAAAAAAACGACTGCACTTTGCATACACAGAACAATAGGTAACACAATTTTTCTGTGACTCAACTATACACAAAATCAAAAGCACTGGAGTGCAGAAAAAAGAAATCAGGTGCTCTAGACTGATGAGACAAAATGTTAATTAGTGTTAAAAGATGGCAGCTTGACAAAATGCTGGAGAGCATCACAATAATGAGCATCTGCAGACAAAAATGAAATATGGTAGCAGTTCCTTGGAGTTGGGAATTTGGTCAGTATTGATGATGTCCTTAAGGCTGCATACACACGACCGTCCCGTTTTTGCGGTCCACAAAAAACGGTCCTGTTTTTTCATCGGATGCATCCGTGTGACATCCGTTCCATTCCGTATATGGGCCGTATACTGTGTGTCATCCGTGTGACATCCGTTTTTTTGCAGACCGCAAAAAAACAGAAGCAGCTACATGGATAGATAGATGTATAGATAGATAGAGGGATAGAGAGACAGAGAGAGGGATAAATAGAGGGATGAATGAATGAATGAATGAATAGAGGGATAGATAGAGGGATAGAGAGACAGAGAGAGGGATAAATAGAGGGATGGATGAATGAATGAATGCATGAATAGAGGGATAGATATAGGGATAGCTAGAGGGATAGATAGATAATAGATGAGAAAGACATATATAATGTCCCACTCCCCAGCATTTTGTAATCTTGCACCCTTTAGTGCCTTTCATGTGGCAATAAAGGATGCTTAGCCTTGTATTTAGCCAAAAGATAAATAAATACTTTAAAAAAATGACGTGGGATTCCTCCTGTCTTTAGTAGCCAGCTCGGGTAAAGCAGAGAGCTGCAGCCTGCAGACTACAGCTGGCAGCTTCACCTTGGCTGGTAATCCAAAACAGAGTACACCCCACACTGTTATTTTAAATTAAATAAATAATTTAAAACAAAAAACGTGGCGGTCCCCCAGCCTAAAAATAGCAGGCCGCAGCCGCTCCAGAAGTGGTGCATCCATTAGATGTGCCAATCCTGCTTTGCCCCACCTCATCCCAATACCATGGTGCATTGGCAAATGGGGTAATATATGGGGTTGATACCAAATGTGTAATGTCACCTGGCATCAAGCCCTGGGGTTAGTGATGTCATGGTGTCCATCAGATACCTGATATCACCATCCAGTCAGTAATAAAAAAAAAAAAAATAGATGGCAAATTTTTATTTAAAAAAACACTCCCCAACACATTCCCTCTTTCACCAATTTATTGGAAAGAAAAAAAAAATCTGGGTCCGGTGTAATCCAATAAGGGGGTCCCACGACGATTCATACACACTGTTCCAGTCAATGAAGAACAGAACGTTCCCCATTGGCTGGGAGAGCAGTGCAGTGACCTGAGCTAACATCAATAGGTCAGCCCAGGTCACTGCAGGGCATGCCCAGCGCTGACTTTAGGAGGTTAGCTTTGTACATTACCTGCGGTGAGGGAAGCTGCTGCACTCCTGACGTCAGCATTTGTCTCTGACTTCTATGCCCGCCGCGTTCTCAGATCACCTCTTGGGAGCACCCCGTGACATCACCGCTTGTCACAGTCTCGGGCCGCCAGCAAGAGGTGATCTGAGAACGTGATGGGCATAGAAGTCAGTGACAAGTGCTGACATCAGGAGTGCAGGACTTCATCACCGCAGATAATGAGCTTTACTAACCTCCTGACGGCAATGCTCATCATCCTGGCGGCTGCTTGCACTGCAGTGACACACCGCAGTGCAAGCAGATGCGGGACTGGCGCAGGAGTGGGACAGAGACTACAGGGGCACCCAACAAAGGTCACATGGAAGTGCTTCCGTGCGGTTTATGGGGATTTTGTGGACCCATTGACTTCTATTGAGTCACAGTCCGTTATTACGGAACAGAATAGGACATGTTCCATAATGAAAGAACAGACATGCGACATCCGATGTGTTTTTTTGTAGGATCGGATGCACACGGAAGTGCTTCCCTGTGCCATCCGATCCTACACAAAAGACATTGAAATGATGGTCTTGCAAGTAGGTCCGCAAAAAAATAGGAACTGAACAAGACAAATGGAACGGCCATGTGAATGAGCGGTAATGCTGAGAAATACATACCCTGATTTTCACAATGCAGTATTGACTTTGCCTAGGATAACATGAAGAGACAGTACATCTGTGGTTAATTCTCCAAGATGTATGTTAAAAACACCCTGGAGAGTTCCTTCAAAAACTGTGCAAATATAACTAGATAAATTGATGCTGCTTTGACAGGAAACAGTGATCATGTCAATTATTGCTTTTTCTTTTAGAATTCTCTTTTGTTCATTTACTTTGCATTTTGTTAATTGATGAAACAAACTATTATCATCCCATTTTTTAAAAATAATTCTTACTTTGCAGCATATTTTTCCACAGATAGATAAAACATTTGCATAACACTGTATATGTGAATATTTTATAGCATGTGATATAGAAGGATTAAGATTTTTAAGATTTTGTTTAACGTTAAAATGACAGATAATACATTCTGCCTAATCCGTCGGCTGCCAAAGAGTTTTCCCATTTGAAGGCCTTGTGAAAAATTCATACAGCGGACAAGTTGCTGCTGCACATCAGGCACCGAATCACCAATGCCTTACTCCCCATGAATAGAAACGAGTAATCCTGCCAAAGATCAGGTCGGTTTAGGATCGCCGATCCCACCTGAGATCGTCATCGGATTGGCGATCTAGCCAAACCCATTAAATTCAGTGGGAGGCAAAAGTGATGTGTTGTAAAATGGTGTAGGGGGTTGTAAAACAAAGAAAATAAAAAAGGGTTAAATGTACATACTTACCACGTCACTGGGGCTGCAGCGCTACTTCAGATAATTATCTCTCATCCACATTAACTGCTTTCCCCTTCCCTCTTCAGCTCTGATTAGATGCCGTTAGAGCAATCAGCTCTCTGCTCCAGCCAAGTGAAGAACAGCACATACTACTTAAAGTTCCCACTTACTGCTGGAAGATGCTACATATAGCTTTGTGTTCCTCTGGTTCAGTCACTTTTGTTCATCTCCTGTGTAGTTTGTTTGTTTCTTGTTTTGTACCTCTGCTTGTTGAGGCCATATACGCACTACAAATTGACTTTTTCTTAGGGCTCCACCACACATCCGTGAAAACCACGTCCGTGTAAAACGGGCCGTTTTTCGGGTCCGTTTTCCATTTTTTAGGTCCGTTTTTATGGTATGTGTGGCCTGCGTGTGTATCCCGTATGCTAGCCGTATGTGCATGTGGAATGTCCGTGTGTGCGTGAGTGAAATAACTGACATGTGTATGTGTTGTCCGTGTGAAATGTACGTGTGTGATGCAAAATGTCGTTACTACATGTCGGAAGACAGAGTAGCGGGATGAGAATGAACTCGGGTGAACTTCACCCGACTTCATAGTCATGCTGCGGCTCTGTCTTTGTGCCGTGTACTGATTAGCGGTCACCTGTGAAGGATTCACCGGTGACCACTAATCCCCCGAGTGACTGAAGTGTCCCCCCCTCTCTCATACTCACCGTTCCCCGATCACCGGCGCTGCACGGCGTTCACACTGTTCCGGCGGCTTTTTCTAATTTGAAAAAGCCGGCCGCCCATTAATCAATCTCGTATTCCCTGCTTTACCCGCCCACCGGCGCCTATGATTGGTTGCAGTGAGACACGCCCACCACGCTAAGTGACAGGTGTCACACTGCACCCAATCACAGCAGCCGGTGGGCGTGTCTATACTGTGCAGTAAAATAAATAAATAAATAATTAAAAAAACCGGCGTGCGGTCCCCCCCCATTTTAATACCAGCCAGATAAAGCCATACGGCTGAAGGCTGGTATTCTCAGGATGGGGAGCTCCACGTTATGGGGGGCCCCCCACCCTAACAATATCAGTCAGCAGCCGCCCAGAATTGCCGCATACATTATATGCGACAGTTCTGGGGCTGTACCCGGCTCTTCCCGATTTACCCTGGTGCGTTGGCAAATCGGGGTAATAAGGAGTTATTGGCAGCCCATAGCTGCCAATAAGTCCTAGATTAATCATGTCAGGCATCTATGAGACACCCTCCATGATTAATCTGTAAATTACAGTAAATAAACACACACACCTGAAAAAATCCTTTATTAGAAATAAAAAACACAAACAAATTCCCTCATTACCAATTTATTAACCCCGACAAACCCTCCATGTCCGGCGTACTCCACAGTCCTCCAGCGTCGCGTCCAGCTCTGCTGCATGCAGGTGACAGGAGCAGCAGAATACACCGCCGCTCCGGTCACCTCCACGCAGCTAATGAGATGAGTAGCGCGATCAGCTGCTGTCACTGAGGTTACCCGCGGCCACCGCTGGATCCAGCGGTGGCCGCGAGTTACCTGACTGACAGCAGCTGATCGCGCTACTCATCTCATTAGCTGCGTGGAGGTGACCGGAGCGGCGGTGTATTCTGCTGCTCCTGTCACCTGCATGCAGCAGAGCTGGACGCGACGCTGGAGGACTGTGGAGTACGCCGGACATGGAGGGTTTGTCGGGGTTAATAAATTGGTAATGAGGGAATTTGTTTGTGTTTTTTATTTCTAATAAAGGATTTTTTCGGGTGTGTGTGTTTATTTACTGTAATTTACAGATTAATCATGGAGGGTGTCTCATAGACACCTGACATGATTAATCTAGGACTTATTGGCAGCTATGGGCTGCCAATAACTCCTTATTACCCCGATTTGCCAACGCACCAGGGTAAATCGGGAAGAGCCGGGTACAGTCCCAGAACTGTCGCATCTAATGTATGCGGCAATTCTGGGCGGCTGCTGACTGATATTGTTAGGGTGGGGGGCCCCCCATAACGTGGAGCTCCCCATCCTGAGAATACCAGCCTTCAGCCGTATGGCTTTATCTGGCTGGTATTAAAATGGGGGGGGACCGCACGCCGTTTTTTTTAATTATTTATTTATTTATTTTACTGCACAGTATAGACACGCCCACCGGCTGCTGTGATTGGGTGCAGTGTGACACCTGTCACTCAGCGTGGTGGGCGTGTCTCACTGCAACCAATCACAGCCGCCGGTGGGCGGGTAAAGCAGGAAATACGAGATTGATTAATGGGCGGCCGGCTTTTTCAAAAGAGGAAAAGCCGCCGGAGTTTTTATAACAGCCGTGCAGCGCCGCGCCGGAGATCGGGGAATGGTAAGTATGAGAGAGGGGGGAACTGACCGACAGACAGCTAGAGGGGCAGACAGACATAGAGACCGACCGACGGACTGAGGGAGAGAACGAAACATAAAAAGAAAAAAGACTGACATCACATGAAAAAAGCACAAAACATACAGGGAACAAACAGAGATGCGTCCGTGTCACTCGGACATGCGCACAGACCCATTGACTTTCATTGGGTCCGTGCTGCGTGTTGCGTGAATAAAACGGACATGCTGGCGTGAGACACGGACCAAAAAACGCATCACGGAGACGGACTCACGGACATAACCAAAAACGCAATTGTAACCGCAGAGATATAGTAACATTGGTGCACGTTTGGCCGTGTCTCCAGTATACACGGAAACGAACCAAACACGCACGTGTTTCACGGATGTGTGTTTCAAGCCTTAAGGAAAATCCGGACCCTCTGAAAGAATCCTGCACCTTTGGTAAAAAAACGCACCAAAACTGCAACGAAATCTGCATGCGGATTTGCCATGGTTTGGTGCAGTTTTGCTGTGGATTTGCCCCTGCGGATTTTTATCATTATCTATGGCAAAAACCGCAGGTACCTGCAGAAAAGAAGTGACATGCACATTAATTCCGCAGCCGAAATTCCGCGTGTAAATCCGCAGGTATAAAAAAAACGCAGTGTGCGCACAGCATTTCTTTATACCCATAGGATTTGCTGGGGAATGACTGCAGAAATGTTAGACACATTTTCTGC
Organism: Anomaloglossus baeobatrachus; assembly: GCF_048569485.1. Classification (NCBI taxonomy): domain Eukaryota; kingdom Metazoa; phylum Chordata; class Amphibia; order Anura; family Aromobatidae; genus Anomaloglossus; species Anomaloglossus baeobatrachus. The sequence goes on from NC_134353.1 coordinate 147,215,853, forward strand.
AGCAAATCCACTGAAAATCTGCGGTAAAATCTGTGGTAAATCCTCAGCATGCGCACATAGCCTTAAGGGGGCTTTACACGCAACGACATCGCTAACGAGATGTCGTTTGGGTCACGGAATTCGTGATTCACATCCGGCTTCATTAGCGACGTCGTTGCGTGTGAAACACATGAACGACCACTAACGATCAAAATTACTCATCATATCATTGATCGTTGACACGTCGTTCTAATCTCAAATATCGTTGCTGTTGCAGGAGGCAGGTTGTTCGTCGTTCCTGCGGCAGCACACAACACTATGTGTGACCACGCAGGAACAAAGAACAACATCGTACCTGCGGCCGCCGGCAATGAGGAAGGAAGGAGGTGGGCGGGATGTTCCGGCTGTTCATCTTCGCCCCTCCGCTTCTATTGGGTGGCCGCTTAGTGACGCTGCTGTGATGCTGAACAAACCTCCCCCTTAAAAAGGAGGCGGTTCGCCGGCCACAGCGACATTGCTAGGCAGGTAAGTATGTGTGACGGGGACTAACGGTGTTGTGCGCCACGGGCGCGACGGGGGCGGGTGCTTTCACCAGCGACATCGCTAGCGATGTCGCTGTGTGTAAAGAGGCCTTTAGGCTGGTTTCAAATGAGCGATGCCAGTGAACTGTATTGATCTGTACTGCATTTGTGCCGGATCCGACAGTGCGACAGAATACCGCTGATGTGAAACCAGCCTTATTGAGGTTTTTCCTTCCTGATGACTATGTACCTTTGCAGCACTCTTGGCTTTGACCCAGCTACCTAACTAATGTTCCTGCCAGCTTAAGGCTGCTTTACACGTTACAATTTATTGTGCGATCGCATTTGTGATCGCACCCGCCCCCATCGTTTGTAAGGCATGGGCAATTTGTTGCCCGTGTCGCACAATGCTGTAACCCCCTGTCACACGTACTTACCTTCCAAACGACCTCACTGTGGGCGGCGAACATCCACTTCCTGAAGGGGGAGGGACGTTCAGTGTCACAGCAACGTCACACAGCGGCCGGTCGATAGAAGCGGAGGGGCGGAGATGAGCGGGACGTAAGCATCCCGCCCACCTCCTTTCTCAGCATTGCCGGTGGCCGCAGGTAAGCTGCAGTTCATCGTTCCCGGGGTGTCACACGGAGCGATGTGTGCTGCCCCGGGAACGATGAACAACTGGACGTTCGATTTTTAGAAAATGAGCGAGGTGTCAACGATGAACGAGAAGGTGAGTATTTCTGCTTGTTCATAGCTGTCACATGCTACGATATCACTAACGATGCCGGATGTGCGTCACTTTCGACGTGACACCGCCGACATCTCGTTACATATATCGTAGCGTGTAAAGCCCACTTTACACTACCGAACAGCTGACTCTGCAACTCTTTCCCAGGGACCCCTGTGTAAAGGCTACTTTACATGCTGCGACATCGCTAGCGATCTCATTAGCGATGTGAAATTCTAGAGCGCAAGTGCGATCTTTCGAGATCGTAGATAGGTCATTTTACGCATGTGCGATCTCGACAGGTCGCACTTGCGATCTAGAATTTCACATCGCTAATGAGATCGCTAGCGATGTCGCAGCATGAAAAGTAGCCTTAAGTCTAGATCCCTGTATAGGCTGTAAGAAATTCACTCACTATGGTAGTGCTTGAGGAAGGAACAAGCAAGAAGTTACTTGGTACAAAATAGGAAGGTTTATTATGGTGCATAAATCTTCAGCAAACAAACAGATAAAACAGCCTTCTCTTGGCACAAAGGTAAAAAAATAAACAAGCAGCCATATAGCAGATACAGATTCACAGAGCAGGCTCAGTCTTACCTACAAATGTCCAGCAGATAAGTATTCGAAAGATGAATGCCCAGTTCTCACTTAAGGATCGCCAGTGTCAGGTTTTCTCTCAACTGTGAAAAATAGTTTGCCCAAGGCAGACAAGTCAGCTCACCATTCTTCACAGCGAGGGACATCGCGGAAGATTCTTGTGCAAATCCAATAAATTTAAAGGCAGGAAAAAAATCCAGCGTCCAACAATGTAAAAGCAATAGTTTTTATTCCAAAATCATGGAAAAATGTAGAAAATGGAAATGGACATGGTAAAAACACGGAGATATCTCAGGTAAAGCTAATATGTTTCAGACATGTTTTTTCTGACCTTGTCACTGGTTATTTTTTGCTTATTTGTGCTGAGAATTGTGTGATACAGTTTGTATCCAGTGCTGTTTGGTACTTCAGGACTATTTGGTGATACAACCTCATATAAGTATCAAATTGGAGAGTGGATTACTTTGAGATACAACATTGACATTTTTGTCTGTTGCCTACTGAAACACTATGAAGTGGCAACAAATGTTGTCAGTAGGGACACATGTGGCGTCAGTTATGTAATATTACTACTATTTATCTTAAAAAAACTCACCAGCATGCAAAAGAATGGAGGATGAAAAACAATTTGCACCTGCTCAGCACTGCCCTGTGACTGTTGCGGACCATCAAGGTCTATGAGGTCTATGATAGAACCTGCATGATTTGTAGGAAGAGGGAGAGGAAGAGAAGCAGTCATGAGCCATTGGATGTAGAGGGGGACGTAGACTTAACCAACATGGCAGGGACATGGTAGAGAGTCTGTAAGATATCTCTGTCTTTCTCAGTGGTCATCCAACAGACCTATAAAAGCTACCACAAACAGGCTTCGCAAAAGCTATTCAATTTCCCAGAGTCATGGAGTTGCCCTGGCCTTTACCTTTTAATTGCTTGTGTTGAAGCCAGTGTGGTAAGAGTTAAATTCTTATTCTACTGTAATGTAGTGAAGCCAGTGTAGTAAGGATTAAATCCTAACTCTGCTGTTATGTAGAATAGAGGGAAGGTAATGGTTAAATCCTTCTTCTGCATGTATTTTATGGAAATGCATCTGAAATGTCACTCTGTGACTCACACTATTATGAAATTTCAGCGTATAGTGTGCGGGAACAGCGCATTCAGATCACTGCTGCTGGGATAATGGCGATCGCCATTTTTTTTTTTCCTTGTCTTCCTTCCCTAAGCGCGCGTGTGTAGTGGGACAGGCCAGCATGTCAGCCAATCCCAGACACACACACAGCTAAGTGGACTTTTAGCAAGAGAAGCAATGGCATGTGTGATAGGATGTCCATGTCACATGTCCCTGCATTATAAAAACGGGTATCTGCCCGATCGGACGCCATTATCTTTTCTGCGTCTGAGTGTCAGTCACCGCTGGCGTAAATCCGGTCTCCGATACTGCTGTGTACGCTGTACACACAGCGCTATACAGAATAGGGATAGAAGTTTCTATTAGCCCTTGTAAGGGCTAATAATAACAGCAGGCTCAGAGCCATAGGTTACAATCAGGTCCGTGGAAACAGATTTTAACAGCTACAGATAACAGCGTCTGTGTAGCTAAGGTCAGGGACTTCCTCGCTGCATTTCCCCATTAGGAGGGATAGAAAGTGAGGCTTCCTTTCCTGTACACTGACCCACAACCCTGCCACTGTACCCTCCTGCCCTTTGCACACTCAAGCTCATTGTTACTAAGCCATTATATTAGCAAACACTGAGTAAACTTAGTGGCATCCTAAAAGTGGATGTTGGACTTCCATTAGTGTCCCACTAGTGCAAATCTATTTGCAGCACCACTGCATTGCACAATCAAGCTCATTGTTACTAAGCCATTATACTAGCAAAAACTGAGTAAACTTAGTGGCATCCTAAAAGTGACTGTTGGACTTCCATTAGTGTCCCACTAGTGCAAATCTATTTGCAGCACCTCTGCATTGCACACTCAAGCTCATTGTTACTAAGCCATTATACTAGCAAACACTGAGTAAACTTAGTGGCATCCTAAAAGTGTCAGTTGGACTTCCATTAGTGTCCCACTAGTGCAAATCTATTTGCAGCACCACTGCATTGCACACTCAAGCTCATTGTTACTAAGCCATTATACTAGCAAACTATGCTGCCAGTTTAAGGGCCGTAGTTGCATTGTCAGGGATAGTTATTGTTGATTATTCTGCTGTTAATAAAGATAGACCACCGCTGCATTCTACACCACCTCTCAATTTTTACTACCACATTTTAAGTGCACAATCTTGTCGCAATCAAAAGGAGTGGCAAAATGACAGATGCTGGTGGAAAGGGGAAGAGGCGTGTTGGAAAAGGAAAAAAAGGGTTTGTCCATGGAGAAGGTGGCAAAGCTCCATTAACATCTGCTGAAGATAGACCATCTTCCAGCAAAACTAAGATGTTTACTACTTACCATGGACAATCCGATGTGCTCCCTTTTTTACGGACACGAACAACAGGAACAAAGGTAGATGATGGCCAAAAAAGGAAAATGCTTGAATGGATCTCAAGTGGTCCAACAAGTGCCCTCTCCGACACATCAACTACCGCATCCAAAAAACACCAGTCCTCTGAGTTGTCATCCCAATCACACTTGCTTTCTCCCAGCTCTGAAGTCTCCATCCGCCCTGCACAGTATGGTGGAACTGAGATGGCTGAGTCTGCAGAGCTGTTCAGTCACACTATAGCCTGGGAATCAGAGGTCTGCTCCCAAGCTACAGTGAGTACAGACCAGGAAATGGTCTGCAGTGATGCCCAGAACCTTTGTGACTCTGATTCAGGCCGTGAGGACTAAGTTTCTGAGCATAATGTTGACCCTTATTCACAAACTGTAACACCTGTTGTTATAGACAATGAGGAACATACTGATGACGATGAGACACAGATACCAGATTGGGATGACAACTTAAATATTCGGTCAGGGCAAGAAGAAGCTCGGTCTGAGGGTGAGGGGAGTGCAAACACAACAATTGATGAGGAAGTTCTAGATCCCACCTACTGTCAACCCACAGTCAGGCACTCGAGGAGGTCAACAGAGGCGGTGGAGGAGGATGCAACTGATGACAAAGTTACCTTGCGCCCTCCTGGACAGAGGAGGAGTACTGGTAACACGTCTACAACTACATCCTCAGCCACCACTGTGCCTCTGAGCACTAGTTGGGGTGGATCAGCAGGTCGCATGCCCTCTAAGCCTTGCCTAGCCTGGTCCTTTTTTGACATAGCAAAAGATCGCCCAAATTATGTGATCTGTAAAATTTGTCGTGATTCTGTTAGTAGAGGGCAAAACCTCAGCAGTTTGACAACTTCTTCTATGAATCATAACATGAATAAATATCATATGTCCCAGTGGGAAGCTCACCGTGCTGCAATTCGGCCTAGCGGAGCGAACCATCCACCGCCTGCCCTTTCCAGTGCATCCTCGCGCTCTTCATCTTCTAGGACTGTGGGGACAGCTGTCACACCTGGTTTTCCACGCACAACTTCCACCACTGTAACCGCATCAGGCATTTTGCTTGGTAGGTCGTCAGTTGGTTTGGAAGGGGAAACAAGTGCATGTATACAGCTCTCCCAGACATCGATAGCACCAACGTTGGATGAAGGCAACATCATGTCTACGCCTGCACTCTCCTCACAAACCTGCATTTTTCCAGGGACACCCTACTCGCCACCGTCTACACACAGCAGCCAGATCTCTGTCCCTCAGATGTGGTCAAATAAAAGGCCATTTCCTGCGACCCATGACAAAGCTAAGAGGTTGACTTTATCCCTCTGTAAGCTCTTGGCTACCGAAATGCTGCCTTTCCGCCTGGTGGACACACAGGATTTTAGAGACCTTATGTCTGTCGCTGTGCCCCAGTACCAGATGCCCAGTCGCCACTACTTCTCTAAGAAAGGTGTGCCTGCGCTACACCAGCATGTCGCACACAACATCACCGCTTCCTTGAGAAACTCTGTGTGTGAACGGGTGCATTTCACCACCGATACTTGGACCAGTAAGCATGGACAGGGAAGTTACATGTCGGTGACTGGGCACTGGGTAACTATGGTGATAGATGGTGAAGGGTCTGCTGCACAAGTCTTGCCGTCCCCACGACTTGTGTGTCAATCCTCTGTCTGTCCAAGTTCTGCCACTGCTTCAGCCTCCTCCACCTCATCTGGGTCGTCCATCTCCGCCGCAAGCCTGCCTGGTCAGGCCACCAGCGTTCTAACTGCGCAGAAGGAATCACGCACCCCTTATTACTATGCTGGCAGCAGAGCGCAACGGCATCAGGCGGTCTTTAGCTTGAAATGTCTTGGAAATAAGAGTCACACAGTGGCTGAGTTGTGGGCAACTCTGGAGACTGAGTTTAATAAATGGTTGTCTCCACTCAACCTGCAGCCTGGTAAGGCCGTGTGAGACAATGCTGCAAACCTGGGTGGGGCCCTTCGCCTGGGCAAGGAGACACACGTGCCTTGTATGGCTCACGGGTTGAACCTTGTTGTCCAGCAATTTTTAACACACTATCCCGGCCTAGATGGCCTTCTGAACAGGGCACGAAAATTGTCTGCTCACTTCCACCGTTCAACCACCGCTGCTGAGCGACTTGCATCGCTCCAGAAGTCTTTCGGCCTGCTGGTTCATCGCCTGAAATGCGATGTGCCGACACGCTGGAATTCGACTCTCCACATGTTACAGCGACTGTGGCAGCACCGTCGAGCCCTGGTGCAATACGTCATGACGTTTAGCCTGGGCCAACGAGATGCAGAGGTGGGGCAGATCACCCTGATGGAGTGGTCTCAGATCAAGGACCTATGCACCCTTCTGCACAGTTTCGACATGGCGACAAATATGTTTAGCGCTGACAATGCCATTATCAGCATGACAATTCCAGTCATTTACATGCTGGAGCACACGCTAAACACTATTCGGAGTCAGGGGGTGGGACAACAGAAAGGGGAGGAACTACAGGAGGATTCATATGCGCAAGACACAGCAACATCACCAAGGTCCAGACGTTCATCATCACCAACGTGGCAGGCATGGGACCATGGGGGACAGGGATCAACAAGGGCGCATAGTAGCAGGCGAAATGTTGAGGAAGGTGCAGGAGAACATGAAGAAATGGAGGACGAACTGTCCATGGACATGGAAGACTCAGCGGATGAGGGAGACCTTAGTCAAATTTCTGTTGAAAGAGGTTGGGGGGAGATGTCAGAGGAAGAAAGACCGGTTAGCACCTCTATGCCACAAACACAGCGTGGACTTGGTCCGCATGGCTGCGCAAGACACATGAGCGCCTTCTTGCTGCATTACCTCCAACATGACTTTCGCATTGTCAAAATTAGAAGTGATGATGACTACTGGCTTGCCACATTATTAAATCCCCGGTACAAGTCCAAACTTTGTGACATAATTCCAGCCATAGAAAGGGACGCACGTATGCAGGAGTATCAGCAGAAGCTGTTACTCGATCTTAGCTCATATTTTCCACCAAACAACCGTGGTGCAGGGAGTGAATCTCCCAGTTGTAACTTGACAAACATGGGACGGTCTCGTCATCTTCAACAGTCTACCCGTACCAGTAGGACTGTATCTGGTGCTGGTAACAGCAATTTTATTGAATCTTTTCATAATTTTTTTAGACCATCCTTTGCAAGGCCACCAGAGACAACAAGTCTGACACATAGTCAACGGCTGGAGAGGATGATACAGGAGTATCTCCAAATGAACATCGATGCCATGACTTTGCAAATGGAGCCTTGCTCATTTTGGGCTTCAAATGTTGAAAAATGGCCAAAGCTCTCCACTTACGCCTTGGAGATCTTGTCGTGTCCAGCTGCCAGCGTTGTCTCTGAACGTTTCTTCAGTGCTGCTGGGTGTGTGCTGACAGATAAGCGCACGCGTCTGTCCAGTGACAATGTGGACAGACTAACGTTCATCAAAATGAACAAGTCATGGATCCACAAGGAATTTACTACCCCTGTGTCATCCTAAGGAGAAAAAATGCTTGTGGATTTTAAATGTGCTTGATGCAAATCTACCTGTGAAGTGTACAACTGGGACACAAGTGCTGCAACTGAAGGGGTGGGTGTCTGTGTGGCCAATTTTTGGAAAAAAGGGAGACTCCGCTTGGAGTAACCCTTGCTTACATTGTTTTATAAAAATGATCCAAGATGAACAGAGCTGGGATCAGGAAAGACTTTGCTACCTACCCCGGGGTCATCCTGGGGACAGTTAACTATGGCGTATTTTTGAATGTGCTTGATGCAAATCTAGCTGTGAAGTGTACAACTGGGGCACAAGTGCTGCCACTGAAGGGGTGGGTGTGTGTGTGGCCCACTTTTTGGAAAAAAGGGAGACTCCGCTAGGAGTAACCCTTGCTGTGTTTTTAAAAAGGAGCCAAGATGAACAAGTCATGGTTCAGCAAAGACTTTGCTACCTACCCCGGGGTCATCCTGGGAATGGTTAAGGATTGCGTATTTTTAAATGTGCTTGATGCAAATCTACCTGTGAAGTGTACAACTGGGGCAAAAGTGCTGACACTGAAGGGGTGGGTGTGTGTGTCGCCCAATTTTTGGAAAAAAGGGTGACTCCGCTTGGAGTAACCCTTGCTTACATTGTTTTTAAAAATGATCCAAGATGAACAGAGCTAGGATCAGGAAAGACTTAGCTACCTATCCCGGTGTCATCCTGGGGACGGTTAAGTATGGCGTATTTTTGAATGTGCTTGATGAAAATCTAGCTGTGAAGTGTACAACTGGGGCACAAGTGCTGCCACTGAAGGGGTGAGTGTGTGTGGGGCCAATTTTTGGATAAAAGGGAGACTCCGCTTGGAGTAACCCTTGCTTACATTGTTTTTAAAAATGATCCAAGATGAACAGAGCTGGGATCAGGAAAGACTTTGCTACCTATCCCGGTGTCATCCTGGGGACGGTTAAGTATGGCGTATTTTTAAATGTGCTTGATGCAAATCTAGCTGTGAAGTGTACAACTGGGGCACAAGTGCTGCCACTGAAGGGGTGGGTGTGTGTGGGGCCCAATTTTTGGAAAAAAGAGGGACTCCGCTTGGAGTAACCCTTGCTTATATTGTTTTATAAAAATGATCCAAGATGAACAGAGCTGGGATCAGCAAAGACTTTGCTACCTACCCCGGGGTCATCCTGGAGATGGTTAAGTATGGCGTATTTTTGAATGTGCTTGATGCAAATCTAGCTGTGAAGTGTACAACTGGGGCAAAAGTGCTGCCACTGAAGGGGTGGGTGTGTGTGGGGCCAATTTTTGGATAAAAGGGAGACCCCGCTTGGAGTAACCCTTGCTTACATTGTTTTTAAAAATGATCCAAGATGAACAGAGCTGGGATCAGGAAAGACTTTGCTACCTACCCCGGGGTCATCCTGGAGATGGTTAAGTATGGCGTATTTTTGAATGTGCTTGATGCAAATCTAGCTGTGAAGTGTACAACTGGAGCACAAGTGCTGCCACTGAAAGGGTGGGTGTGTGTGGGGCCCAATTTTTTGAAAAAAGGGAGACTCCGCTTGGAGTAACACTTGTTTACATTGTTTTATAGAAATGATCCAAGATGAACAGACTTGGGATCAGGAAAGACTTAGCTACCTATCCCGGTGTCATCCTGGGGATGGTTAAGTATGGCGTATTTTTGAATGTGCTTGATGCAAATCTAGCTGTGAAGTGTACAACTGGGGCACAAGTGCTGCCACTGAAGAAGTGGGTGTGTGTGGGGCCCAATTTTTGGAAAAAAGGGAGACTCCGCTTGGAGTAACCCTTGCTGTGTTTTTAAAAAGGAGCCAAGATGAACAAGTCATGGTTCAGCAAAGACTTTGCTACCTACCCCGGTGTCATCCTGGGGACGGTTAAGGCTTGCTTATTTTTGAATGTGCTTGATGCAAATCTACTTGTGAAGTGTACAACTTGGGCACAAGTGCTGCCACTGAAGGGGTGGGTGTGAGTGTGGCCCAATTTTTGGAAAAAAGGGAGACTCCGCTTGGAGTAACCCTTGCTGTGTTTTTAAAAAGGAGCCAAGATGAACAAGTCATGGTTCAGCAAAGACTTTGCTACCTACCCCGGTGTAATCCTGGGTACGGTTAAGGATGGCGTATTTTTGAATGTGCATGATGCAAATCTACCTGTGAAGTGTACAACTGGGGCACAAGTGCTGCCACTGAAAGGGTGTCTGTGTGGCCCAATTTTTGGAAAAAAGGGAGACTCCGCTTGGAGTAACCCTTGCTGTGTTTTTAAAAAAAAGCCAAGATGAACAAGTCATGGTTCAGCAAAGACTTTGCTACCTACCCCGGTGTCATCCTGGGGACGGTTAAGGATGGCATATTTTTGAATGTGCTTGATGCAAATCTACCTGTGAAGTGTACAACTGGGGCACAAGTGCTGCCACTGAAGGGGTGGGTGTGTGTGGGGCCCAATTTTTGGAAAAAAGGGAGACTCCGCTTTGAGTCACCTTGTGGTGTTTTACATGATTTTAGAAGGGCATGCCATGCCTATATCTGTGTCTCGTCCTCTTTTTTCTCGTAACGCTGTTTTGTTTTCGCATTAGAATTTGTTCTTGTCACTTTCCCATGTGTTTGTGTTGTGTTGTGAGTTGTTTGTCACCTTTTGGACACCTTTGAGGGTGTTTTCTAGGTGTTTTTATGTGTTTGTGATTGCCTCCCATTGTTTCCTGTGAGGTTCGAGTGGTTCGCCGAACCGAACTCGAACGAGACCTCCGTTCGGCGAACCGAACTCGAGCCGAACCACGACCGGTTCGCTCATCTCTACTGCTGACCAAAGGGAAATAAGTCTGTTAAATGACATAATATATATACAGTACAGACCAAAAGTTTGGACACACCTTCTCATTCAAAAAGTTTTCTTTATATTGTAGATTCACATTGAAGGCATTAAAACTATGAATTAAAACATGTGGAATGAAATACTTAAAAAAGTGTGAAACAACTGAAAATGTGTCTTATTTTCTAGGTTCTTCAACGTAGCCACCTTTTGCTTTCATTACTAATTTGCACACTCTTGGCATTCTCTTGATGAGCTTCAAGAGGTAGTCACCATGAATAGTTTTCCAACAGTCTTGAAGGAGTTCCCAGAGATGCTTAGCACTTGTTGGCCCTTTTGCTTTCACTCTGCGGTCCAGCTCACCCCAAACCATCTTGATTGGGTTCAGGTCTGGTGACTGTGGAGACCAGGTCATCTGGCGTAGCACCCCATCACTCTCCTTCTTAGTCAAATAGCCCTTACACAGCCTGGAGGTGTGTTTGGGGTCATTGTCCTGTTGAAAATAAATGATGGTCCAACTAAATGCAAACCGGATGCCGCTGCAAGATGCTGTGGTAGGCATGCTGGTTCTGTATGCCTTCAATTTTGAATAAATCCCCAACAGTGTCCCTAGCAAAGCACCCCCACACCATAACATCTCCTCCTCCATGCTTTACGGTGGGAACCAGCCATGTAGAGTCCATCCGTTCACCTTTTCTACAAAGACACGGTGGTTGGATCCAAAGATCTCAAATTTGGACTTATCAGACCAAAGCACAGATTTCTACTGGTCTAATGTCCATTTCTTGTGTTCTTTAGCTCAAACAAGTCTCTTCTGCTTGTTGCCTGTCCTTAGCAGTGGTTTCCTAGCAGCTATTTTACCATGAAGGCCTGCTGCACAAAGTCTCCTCTTAACAGTTGTTCTAGAGATGAGAAGGTGTGTCCAAACTTTTGGTCTGCACTGTATATATATGTACACTTATGTTTATATTAATTTAATATACTATATTTTTTTATTATTATCATTATTATTATTATTATTATGCACTTTATACTTTGCATGACTAGCAATGTTCTAGCAGATATTTATCTATATTAGATATATTAATTATAAAGTTCTGTTTATTATGTACTCTGTACTCTGTAATTATTTATATTACATTAGCTAGTTATATGTTTATATTATTACTAGAAGGTGGCCCGATTCGGGAGAGGAGTCTAATAGGAGGAGTAGTCCTGGGGAGAGAGGATTATAATAGGAGGAGTAGTCCTGAGGGGAGAGAAGGATAATAGGAGGAGTAGTCCTGGGGGGAGGAGTATAATAGGAGGAGGAGTCCTGGGGAGAAAGGAGTATAATAGGAGGAGGAGTCCTGTGGACAAAGGAGTATAATAAGAGGAGTAGTCCTGGGGGGAGGAGTATAATAGGAGGAGTAGTCCTGGGGGGAGGAGTATAATAGGAGTAGTCCTGAGGGGAAAGGAGGATAATAGGAGGAGTAGTCCTGGGGAGAGAGGAGGATAATAGGAGGAGTAGTCCTGGAGGGAGAGGAGGATAATATGAGGAGTAGTCCTGGGGGGACAGGAGTCTAATAGGAGGAGTAGTCCTGGGGGGAGAGGAGTATAATAGGAGTAGTCCTGGAGGGAGGAGTATAATAGGAGTAGTCCTGGGGAGGGAGTATAATAGGAGGAGTTGTCCTGGGGAGAGAGGAGGATAATAGGAGGAGTGGTCCTGGGGGGAGAGGAGGATAATAGGAGGAGTAGTCCTGGGGGGACATGAGGATAATAGGAGGAGTAGTCCTGGGGGGACAAGAGTCTAATAGGAGGAGTAGTCCTGGGTGGAGAGGAGTATAATAGGAGGAGTAGTCCTGGGGGGAGAGGAATATAAATCGGAGGAGTAGTCCTGGGGGGAGAGGAGTATAATAGGAGAAGTAGTCCTGGGGGAGAGGAGTATAATAGGAGGAGTAGTCCTGGGGGGAGAGGAGTATAATAGGAGGAGTAGTCCTGGGGGAGAGGAGTATAATAGGAGGAATAGTCCTGGGGGAGAGGAGTATAATAGTAGTCCTGTGGGGAGGTGTATAGGTGCCCAATGTGTGTGGGATGCGTGGCCGAGTGGGCAGAGCGCGTGGGGGGCGTGGCTGAGCGGACAGAGTGTGGGGGGCATGGGCGAGCATCCAGAGTGTGTGTGGGGCATTGCCGAGCGGCCAGAGTGTGTGGGGGGCATGGCCGAGTGGCCACAGTGTGTTGGGGGCATGGCCGAGCTAGCAGAGCGCGTGGGGAACGTGAAAGTGCGGGCAGAGCGCGTGGGGAACGTGGCCGAGCGGGCAGAGCGCGTGGGGGGCGTGGCCGAGTGGGCAGAGTGTGTGGGGGACATGGGCGAGCGGCCAGAGTGTGTGTGGGGCATTGCCGAGCGGCCAGAGTGTGTGGGGAGTGTGGCCAAGTGGCCAGAGTGTGTAGGGGGCGTGGCCAAGAGTCCACAGTGTGTGGGGTGCGTGGCCGAGCTAGCAGAGCGCGTGGGGAACGTGGGCGAGAGGGCAGAGCGCGTGGTGGGCGTGGCCGTGCGGGCAGAGCGCGTGGTGGGCGTGGACGAGCGGGCAGAGTGTGTGGGGGGCGTGGCCGAGCAGGCAACTCTGCAAAGCGGTTTCCATAGTTACCCGATGTGTATCATGGTTACCAGCTTACGCCGGCTCCGGGACATGTGTGCCGGGAACCGGGGTAATCTAGTAAGCATGGTACACATCATGTAACTATTGAAAGCGACAGTGCTGGTTCACTTTTTATTTGTTGGTCTCCTGCTGTGCAGCACGCATCGGCGTGTGACAGCAGGAGACCAACGATCTGAATGGGCAGGGAGCCGACATACGCTGGTAACCATGCTACACAATATTACCCGATGTGAACCATGGTTACCAGCGTACCGGCAACCAGCCGACACATACCCTCGTGTTGCTGGGGTTGTCGGCGGGGCTCCGTGTCGGTTCGGGGAACGCGTGCGGAGAGTGGGGTAAGGCTGAGCGTCCAATGTGTGAGGGGGCAGAGCCTGGCCAAGGGGCCAATGCGTGCGGGGGCGGTGCCTGGCCGAGCGGCCAATCCATGTGGGGAGGCGGCGCCAGACGGAGGCGAGCGGCCAATCCGTGGGGGGGGCCGGGGCCAGGCCCAGGCCAGCGGCCAATCCCACGGTTGTCACTGTAACGACACTGTCACTGTAACAACACAATTTTGGAGCAAGACAGACAGACAGACAGACAGGATAAGGCAATTATATATATAGATGCTCAGTATATTTATGCACTTTGCACTTTGTACATTTACAGTCATATGAAAAAGTTTGGGCACCCCTATTAATGTTAACCTTTTTTCTTTATAACAAATTGGGTTTTTGCAACAGCTAATTCAGTTTCATATATCTAATAACTGATGGACTGAGTAATATTTCTGGATTGAAATGAGGTTTATTGTACTAACAGAAAATGTGCAATCCGCATTTAAACAAAATTTGACCGGTGCAAAAGTATGGGCATCTCAACATAAAAGTGACATTAATATTTTGTAGATCTTCCTTTTGCAAAAATAACAGCCTCTAGTCGTTTCCTGTAGCTTTTAATGAGTTCCTGTATCCTGGATGAAGGTATATTTGACCATTCCTGTTTACAAAACAATTCCAGTTCAGTTAAGTTTGATGGTCGCCGAGCATGGACAGCACGCTTCAAATCATCCCACAGATTTTCAATGATATTCAGGTCTGGGGACTGAGATGGCCATTCCAGAACATTGTAATTCTTCCTCTGCATGCATGCCTGAGTAGATTTGGAGCGGTGTTTTGGATCATTGTCTTGCTGAAATATCCATCCCCTGCTAACTTCAACTTTGTCACTGATTCTTGCACATTATTGTCAAGAATCTGCTGATACTGAGTTGAATCCATGCGACACTCAACTTTAACAAGATTCCCGGTGCTGGCATTGGCCACACAGCCCCAAAGCATGATGGAACCTCCACCAAATTTCACTGTGGGTAGCAAGTGCTTTTCTTGAAATGCCATGTTTTTTTGCCTCCATGCATAACGCCTTTTTGTATGACCAAACAACTCAATCTTTGTTTCATCAGTCCACAGGACTTCCAAAATGTAACTGGCTTGTCCAAATGTGCTTTTGCATACCTCTGGCGACTCTGTTTGTGGCGTGCTTGCAGAAACGGCTTCTTTCGCATCACTCTCCCATAAAGCTTCCCCTTGTGCAAGGTGCGCAGTATTGTTGACCGATGCACAGTGACACCATCTGCAGCAAGATGAAGCTGCAGGTCTTTGGAGGTGGTCTCTGGATTGTCCTTGACTGTTCCCACCATTCTTCTTCTCTGCCTTTCTGATACTTTTCTTGGCCTGCCACTTCTGGGCTTAACAAGAACTGTACCTGTGTTCTTCCATTTCCTTGCTATGTTCCTCACAGTGGAAACTGACAGTTTAAATCTCTGAGACAACTTTTTGTATCTTTCCCCTGAACAACTATGTTGAATAATCTTTGTTTTCAGATCATTTGAGAGTTGTTTTGAGGAGCCCATGATGCCACTCTTTATAGGAGATTCAAATAGGAGAACAACTTGCAAGTGGCCACCTTAAATACCTTTTCTCATGATTGGATACACCTGCCTATAAAGTTCAAAGCTCAATGAGGTTACAAAACCAATTTAGTGCTTTAGTAAGTCAGTAAAAAGTAGTTAGGAGTGTTAAAATCAAGAAATTGATAAGGGTGCCCATACTTTTGCACCGGTCAAATTTTGTTTAAATGCAGATTGCACATATTCTGTTAGTACAATAAACCTCATTTCAATCCATAAATATTACTCATTCCATCAGTTATTAGATATATGAAACAGAATTAGCTGTTGCAAAAGCCCAATTTGTTATAAAGAAAAAAGGTTAACATTAATAGGGGTGCCCAAACTTTTTCATATGACTGTACTAGTATTACATGAGCTAGTTCTATTCATGTTTATTCACTTATTCCTTCACACCAGGGATTTAATTATATTATTTAACATTTATTTTCATTTACATCTATATATATATATATATATATGTTCCTTCACATTAACATCAGTATCTGCTAGTCCCAACAACTTAGCTTAGGGCCCTTTTTTCCTTAGATAACATGGCCAATTTGGCACTGTTGGTGTGCATGCACCCCCTAGGCTCCTGTATGGACTTCCATCTTGTGTCTATATGCCTCATGTGATTACCTACTACACGGGTCATCTGGACGGAGGTATCATGTTACACTACGCAACTGTGAAGCACATGTCGGGGTGTAGGGAAACGACCATTAGGATCACCACTGCCAACTCTGAATTGAGATGAAAACGTTTCCTTTTGTCATTAATAAGTTCAGGTGGTCTGTCATGCTGTTACGTGGTGTGACATTGGCTGGGGTTGAATTCCTTTATTGCTTATGAGTCTTTACTTAGAAGTTATAGTGTTACACTGTTAGTGGTTTCATTTTTGTATACTGGCATATTATGATATGTTATTATGACATCTATTATGTTTGAACCTCACTTCTCAAAGTTTACCCTATAAGTGAATAATATTGCTACACTGTTAGTGTGTTACTTTTACCTTACTTTTTTGATAGCCTAGCTGAGTGATTTACTCAACACCATTGTTACATCTATATATACTCCTTTAATGTGGACTTCGTGTGGTCCTTATATCCTTTTACATTTTGTGCACTGCCTATAATTATATTTGTTGAGGGTTGTTATATAATCTGAAGCAGTTCGTGTACCTAATTTTTGATCTTTTGAGGCACTTTTTCTGCTGTTTTTAATTTTATTTACATCTAATATTTTATTTTTTTTTAAAAAAAGAACTTATACAAGGTTGCCCATTACTTTACGCTGTTCCCACTAATTCTGCAACACATACAGGACTGAGCCCTGGGGGATTGCAACATCTCAAACCAGGTGGAACTCTGAGAAGTCTTTATTTTTGCAAAGCCACGAGGGCATGCTTTCCTACATAATATCTATTGCTCTGAGCAGACATTTTTCTCGCCACAGCAAACCACCACTCTAAAGTTGGAATATTTGTGAAAGAAATGTTTTACAGTTAAACAGCACTCCAGTGTTTTTATTTATTTCATCGCTGGTGTGGTGCTTTAAATGTAAGTTCCTGGCCCCCATCTTATACTTACCTGCTGCCATCATCAACTATTTCTAGTGTCACTCCCTTTAATCTCCTTTGATTTGTTACCTGCCAGCAGCTCCAGTGCTAGTGGAGCATGCCTGAGGTTAGAAATCAATACAACTCTACTAGAGCTTTGTTCTGGCTCTCATAGAATTGCATTGATTGCTTGTAACGTAACTTTTGACTTCCAGCCAATCAGAAGTTATGGGCACAAGATGGCGCTGCGGGACCGGAATGACACTGAAAAAGGAGTGAGGGTGACTATAAGAACAGCAGAGGACTACATTTAAAGCACCACTGTATCGCTTAAATAATCCACTAGAGTGGTGCTTTAAATTCAGCCAATCCATGGAGAATGAGTTACTTTGCCTTACCATAAGCCAGAAGGTTACTGGAATTTTCACTTCCTTCAATATTGAGTTACAGTTCATGGGTAGAGATGAGCAATCCTGATTGGCAAAGATTGGAAAATGTTAAAATTGTATGATCTTTGGCCGGATCGAACATCCGAACATTTAATGCAAAAGTTGACAATCTTGCCAAGGTTTGGTAAATGTTTGGATTGCAAAAATTATCCTCTCCTTGCCCATCAAAGCCATGTCAAGTATTATCATGCCTTTGATTGGCTATTGTAAAAAAAAGGAAGCAAAAGGGTTAAAGCATTACATACTTACTGAGTCCCTGCAGCTGAAGCGTTACTTCTGGGTCCAATAATTATCTCTCATCCATATTATTGACTGCTTTTTCCTTCCACCGGCGTTTCTAATTGGCTGCCATTGGACCTCGCCCCTACATTCTGAGACAGCGTCTGTGATTGGTTGGAATCACACATGCTGTCTGTGTCCTTATACTAGTGATAAATCTATAAATCAAAAAATGTCATAAGGTCCCGCCCCCTGTATTGATACCAGCAGAGATTAAGCCAAGGCTACAGGCTGCAGCCACCAGCCATGTGCTTATCTTGGCTGTGTGATAAGATTAGGCCACTTGTCCCCACACCTCTGCCAGTACAGAGCTTGGCAACCCAACATGGAGTCTAGAAATTTAAATTCAGGCAGACAGCAGGACAGTGGCATCAATTGCCCCTCCCCCCATTTCCCCATAGTGTCTTTGTACAGCAGTGAGATATGCTCTATGCAATGCACAGGATGTGGCCTAGGTGTCTCACATGGGTCAAAAAAAAACCAAACCAGACATGGTCACTTCTGTAACAGCTGACGAGATCTAACTCACTCATAATGTAGTGGATAAAAAGTGGAGGTTCTGTCGTCAGAGACTTGTGTGACAATGGTTTTGATGGTAACTCAGGAGGAGGAACAAGCAGCAGACAGGTTAATTTGGTGGTCGGTGGTTGGGTAGGCCCGGTAGTTCGTATTTTAGTGCAGTAGGATACCAACAGTGATACATGTTGGTTGCGCATGTGCCGGTTCATGTATGTAGTAGTCAAATTAATTGAATTTTTGTCTCTACTGAGTAGTTGTTTACAACGTAGGTGGGTAATGAAAGTTGGGCCATCCTTTGCAGTCTCAAAAAAGGCCCAGGCTAGGCAACCCTTTCTGTGAACTGCAGACTCTCGACCACTGCTGGCCACAGCCACAGTTGTGGCTGAGAATGTAGTGCTTTTCATGGTTACATCATTCACTACATATTTGTGCAAGAATTGCCAATGTAACCTGCTCATCTTCCTCATCTGCTGAGCTACTCAGCTGTGGGCCACTGGGTTCACACCAAGTGGAATCTACAACTTTAACATCAGGCTCTATGTTGTCCCACTCCTCCTCTTTTTGACTTGACATCACAGAACAGTATAAGTGCGCCTCAGGTATCTGAGTCTCATTACAATCACCTCCACCACTGGGGGTTAATGTCAGTTAACAAGGGTTGGAATCTTACTCAGACCCTACTTCATCCGGGCCAGGATCCAACTGACATAGATTTTGAGCATCGGTGCAGATACTTTCCTCTTCTTGAGTCTTCTTGAGTCTTTGGAGCAGAACTCTATTTCCCATAAGATAAAATGTGTGAACAGCTCTGTAGACTTGCCTATGTGTGTCTCCCCACAGTCAGTTTGCCGGATGGAGATTTGTGAGTTGGGGAAAAACAAGTATATTTAGGGTGGCACCTCTCAGGAATGAACTGTGTGGGATGTTGAGGTGCAGGAAGAGGAGGAGAGGCCACTTGATGCAGCGCTTGCCGTCCACTCTAGAACATGCTGTTTACCAGCTTCATTTTGACGTTGAAGCAATGTGTGGCTGCCAAAGAAATCTAGTGGAGTAGGCTGTCCAGTAATCAAAGTTTTTCTCAATTCTCTTGGGATAGGATGAGCTGTTGTTTGCTCAGTAGAGCTTTGACTAATATTAGAAAGTCCCTCAAGTACTCCTCAAATGCTTTGCCTATTCACCCTTCCACCAGAACCTCATAATGATTTACCACTGACGGTTGATGTACCCTTCCCCTTTCAAAACAGGTGGTTTGAATCCCTACGCCCATCCCTGTCAGACACCTGACACAAAAGATACATTCTTAATCTTTTGCCTGGGATGACAATATTTTGAAGGCATTAAAAGTACCAATAACTAGAAATGTGGTTTACTTCCTAATTTGGAGCAGGCACTTAAATGTGCCAAGACCTATTTAGCAAGTTCACTAGCAAATTTAGAGCAGGCACTACTAACTGACAATACATCAAAATGTGGTTCACTGGCCAATTTAGAGCAGACAGTAAAAAGTAGCAATACCTAGAAATGTGGTTAAATGCATAATTTGGAGCAGGCACTGAAAAGTGCTAGGACCTATTTAGTTAGTTTACTGGCAAATTTAGAGCAGGCATTATTAGCTAACAATTAGAGATGAGCCACCACCTAATGCTCGAGTTCGGTTAGGTTCGTCGATCAGCGGTTGTGTTTGTCGAACGTTCGACGAACGTTCGTCGAACACTTTCGAACACCTTCGAACACCATTGAAAACAATGGCAGGAAAACACAAACACATACAAACATGCACAAACACGAACGCACACACAAATATTATGCTCACCTTACCTTCCGTTCCATCGCCGGCCTCCTGGGACTTGCAGTTCACCAGTACAATATATGTATCGGGTAACCATGCGACCGATGCCCCGCCAGCGCGCTAACATCAAAGGCAGGAGCTGCTTGCCTCTGATTGGCCAGCGCGCTGCCTTTGACTAGCGTCTGACAGAGAAAGTTCCTCCCTTGTTACGATGGTTACCCGATACACATCCTGTAGTGGCAAACTACATGTATCAGGTAACCATCGCGACTAGGGAGGAACTTCCTCTGTCAGACGCTACTTAAAGGCTGCGCGCTGGCCAATCAGAGGCGAGCGGCTCCTGCCTTGGACGTCAGCGCGCTGGCAGCTGAAGCTCCGGGGCATCGGTCGCATGGTTACCCGATACACATCCTGTACCGGCGAACTGCAAGCCCCAGGAGGCCGGCGACGGAATGGAAGGTAAGGTGAGCATATTATGTGTGTGTGCGTGTATGTTTGTGTGTGTTTGTATGTGTTTGTACATGTTTGTGTGTGTTTGTATGTGTTTATGTGTGTTTGTACGTGTTTGTACGTGTTTGTGCATGTGTGGAATGGCACAATAGGGGACCAGGATGGGACATTTAACAAGTTGTGGAATGAATCTTCTGCATTGAAATGATTTCCTATGGGAAATCTTGCTTTGCTGAACGAGTAACTTGGTTAACAAGCACAGTCCCAGAACGGATTGTTCTCGTTAACCAAGGTTCCACTGTATTAACATTGAATGACAGTATTACTGTTAAAATCCAGTTACGCTTTTGGTGATCGAACCAATATCGAACATAATCTCGAACTGTCGAACTTGAAGCTAATTGTTCGTGTTCGTAGAACGACTCGAACATTGCCTAAAACAGGTCAAATTTGAGATTGGCGAACAGTTAGATTCGAACACTGCTCATCTCCACTAACAAAACCTAGAAATGTGGTCCAATGCGTAATTTGGAGCAGGTATTGAAAAGTGCCAAGATCTATTTACCTAGTTTAATAGCAAAATAACAGCAGGCACTAACTAACAATACCTAGAAATATGGTTCAATGCGTAATTTGGAGGAGGCAGTAATATGTAGCAATACTTTAGCTTGTTCAGGCAACTCTTTAGCAGACACTCACAAGTAGCAATCCCTATTTCCATCACAAAATGCCAAATTGTAGCACACAGCTTTCCCTACACTGCATGTCCCTATTCTATACTATCATTCTCCTATCTAGCTCAACTACCTAACATTAAGCCCTTAACTAAGCTAACTGTTCAGCAGCCCCGGAGTCAGCACCTTCTTACAATTGCTCATATTGCCATTCTACCCTGTTAATTCTTCTCTTTTTCATTTGGTCTATGGCATTATTTCATTAAAAACAGACTAGCTGAATCCTTCAAAGCTCTATGTAGAAACAGGAAACCTCTTTTCCCTGCATGAGTCATCATTGCAAAATTAATTGTATGGGTATGTGCTGACCAGCTGTGTCAGAAGGGGGACAACTCACTCAGAGAAAAGAAAGTTCCTGTTTCTACACAGAGCAAAGAAAATAATTAACTGGGTACAAGGGGAAAATGAGCAACTGTTTCTAAACAGTGCTATATAATAAGATGACTACAAGACATATATTAAAAAAATAAAAAATTTTGATGGGAGGGCTTCTTTAATATTTTAATTATATATAAAATGTTTTTTTTCTTTATTATATCTAATAAAATAGAGAATATAGGCAACTTATCCATTTAAAAACAGTGGTTGTAGAGATTTTGGCTCACCTTTATCTATATGTAAAACTAATTATTTATATGTATTTTTACTTTCTTCTATTGGAATACTAATCAAGTCAATTTTTCAATACACCAGAGGAAGAATAGTGTGGACTAACAACATGTCAATTGACAATTGTCAATTGCCACTCAGTGACTGAAATAGGATTTCACCACAAGATAACCACATCAATGAAAGAATGCAACAGGATATAAACTAAAAAAAATTCAATTCTGTTTTTACTTTCTGCTCATGTTAATATGTTTGTATCACTAGAAAGTCAGTAACCATGTCGCTGGTTTTCATGCACTGCTAGGTCCCCAGCTGCATTGAGATACTCCTTTCCACAGATGTGTCCCTGCTGGGAAGATAATGATGCAGAGAATTTCACAATGTAATGTTTACATTTTACATCTAACATTGATTTTGATCACTGCAGTCTCCTGCTGAAGCTCCTGACTGAATAATCTAAAGCATAGTATTGTGGATGGCAAACTTTACAACCGATGAGAAAAAAGAAATTACTATGAATGTTTGAATGGGCTTCCATGGACTTGCTAAAACTTTAAATTATGGGAATGGACTATAGAAAGCAATATGGAAACGTCAAAATAAACTTATTACTCTGTGACCTTTAGAAAAATAACATTTAGGGAATAAAAACAGTCAGTGGCTTTAGAAGGGAGTTTTATAGCTATTCAAAAATAGAAATGTAATAGGAAATCAAAATCATTGCTGGAATATACAAATAACATATGATGCATTTTACATTAGTTGTACATAGTTACATAGTTATAAAGGTTGAATAAAGACAGGTTCATCAAGATCCACTTTTTTCCACCAGTTACACATTCTCTTTCGATTTAATTATTTATTTCTCACCTACGATGCTATCCATCCATGTTACAGTATCTGGCATTCCACAGTCTGACTACTCTAAAGGCCCATTTACACACAACGATATCGCTAACGATATGTCGTCGGGGTCACGGAAATTGTGACGCACATCCGACGTCGTTAGCGACGTCGTTGCGTGTAACAGCTCCGAGCGAGTGTTAACGATCAAAAATACTCACTTAATTGTTGATCATTGGCACGTTGTTCATTTTCAAAATCTCGTTGGTCGTTGTGGATGTAGGTTGTTAGTCGTTCCTGAGGCAGCACACATCGCTATGTGTGACACCCCGGGAACAACGAACAACAGCGTTCCTGCATCCTCCGGCAAAGAAGTGGGCAAAGGGGTGTCGTTAATGCGGCTGGTCTCCGCCCCTCTGCTTCTATTGGTCGGCCGCTGTGTGACGTCACTGTGATGCCGCACAAACCTCCCCCTTAACAAAGAGGTTGTTCGCCGCCCACAGCGCCGTCGCTAGGAAGGTAAGTATGTGTGATGGGTGTTAGCAATATTGTGCGCCATGGGCAGCGATTTGCCCATGACGCACAAACCACGGGGGCGGGTACGCTCGCTAGCGATATCGCTAGCGATATCGTAGCGTGTAAATGGGCCTTAACTGTAAAGAACCTTTTCCTATCTAGATGCTGGAATCAATTATTTTTCACCCATAATGAATGCCCCTGATCCTTTGTTAGGTCTTTGGAAGGAATAATTAAGTCATTTGCCAGTCCTTTATATTGACCACACATGTATTAATACATACAAATGGGATCACCTCTCAGGTGTCTTTTTGACAAAAAAGTGTAAAACAAATTTCTTAGGATACTTGGTGACAATCTAGAATTGCAAAATGTTACATTAGATGGGCATACAATGCAGTTAGAGAAATGTAAATGTTACAATCATAGAAGGGTCCCATTGTGTCACACTAGGTACGGGTTACAAGAGAAAACGTTTTGGTACAGTGTTAGCCAGTGGAAAAATGATTGTTCTCAGTGAGAGAAACAAGGTACGGGGAAATACCAAGCAAACATTGAAAGGGAAGGAAAACCCTGTGGCTACGGAAGGGGGAGATAGGGATCCCTGACCAAACTTCTGCTGGTCCCTGGCTTCCCTCACTACCCTAGATGGTTCTGCACCTATGTGCTTAGCCAGATACCTGAACCTGAAATAAAGTGGGTACAAGCAAGCAGTATTCAGACCCCTTTAAATTTTTCACTCTTTGTTTCATTGTAGACATTTTGAAAATTCAAAAAAATCCAATTTTTTTCTCATTAATGTACAGTATGCACCCCATATTGACAAAAAAAACCCCGAAATGTAGAAATTTTTGCAAATTTATTAAACAAGAAAAACTGAAATCACATGGTCATAAGCATTCATACCCTTTCCTCAGTATTGAGTAGAAGCACCCTTTTGAGCTAGTACAGCAATGAGTCTTCTTGGGAATGATGTAACAAGTTTTTCACACCTGGATTTGGGGATCCTCTGCCATTCTTCCTTGCAGATCCTCTCCAGTTCTGTCAGGTTGGATGGTGAACATTGGTGGACAGCCATTTTCAGGTCTCTCTAGAGATGCTCAATTTGGTTTAGGTCAGTTTTCTTATTTAACAAATTTGCAAAAATTCCTACATTTCTGTTTTTTTTCTGTCAAGATGGGGTGCATAGTACATTAATGAGAAAAAAAATAAACTTTTTTGAATTTACCAAATGGCTGCAATGAAACAAAGAGTGAAAACTTTAAAGTGGTCTGAATACTTTCCGTACCCACTGTAGGCTATAGGTAGAGAATTGATGGGATGAGCACTTAGTCAACCACACTAAGTTCTAAAGAAGACACAGGGATAACAAACAGGGGGAAGTAAGTGAGTAATTTATCTTCAGATAACTCAGGGAAAGGAACTGCAGACAGCAACAAGTTTTTTTTTCCAGAGGAATGCAAGCCAACTGCTTGCACTGCAGTCTTGTTAAGAGTACTAGACCTATCACCAGCACAGAGCAAGGGAAGTGCTGATGAAAAATACCTGAAAGGGTAATGAACTCCTCAGGGTCATAAAGGGAAAGGGATGAAAACCAACACCAAAGTGCTGACACAGCCATGACATATTGTTCACAAGAGCTTCAGTGCGTTGGAAATGTTGACTAGATAGTGGACAGTTAAATTGTCTATTAAATTAAGCAAAATAAAAGAACTTTTTGATAGATGCACTTCAAAAATAGTTTTGTGATGATATCACAATATTTATTTAAAATGAATGTAACATGAAGTCCATGTGACAACAATGTGATAATCAGCCCTCGTATAGGTTAATAGGAACCTTTCATCTGGTTCATGATGCCCAAAGTGAGGAGAGATGACCCAAGTCTGAACCCCGAGAAACTCCAACTCTAAGGGCAAGAGGAGGGAAACAAGAGCTGAAAAGTGATAAAGTGAAGGAGTGATCAAAGAGGTAGGAGGTTAACCAAGAGAGTGAATTATCCTTGAGACTAATAGAGCAGAGCACAGTGAGAATGAGTTGATGATCTACAGTCTCAGGGGTACTTCACACACAGCGAGATCGCTACTGAGATCGCTGCTGAGTCACGTTTTTTGTGACGCAGCAGTGACCTCATTAGCGATCTCGCTGTGTGTGACACTGAGCAGCGATCTGGCCCCTGCTGTGAGATTGCTGCTCGTTACACACAGCCCTGGTTCGTTTTTTTATTGTTGCTCTCCCGCTGATAAGCACGCATCGCTGTGTGTGACAGCGAGAGAGCAACAATCCTGAATGTGCAGGGAGCAGGAGCCGGCGTCTGACAGCCTGCGGTAAGCTGTAACTAAGGTAAATATCGGGTAACCAAGGTGGTTACCAGATATTTTCCTACGTTACCAGACTCCGCAGCTCTCACGCTGCTAGTGCTGGCTCCTGCTCTCTGCACACGCTAAGCTAAGCGGTGTGCGCTGGTAACTAAGGTAAACATCGGGTAACCATACCCGATGTTTACCTTAGTTACCAGTGTCCGCAGCTTCCAGACGCCGGCTCTGTGCAAGCGCAGCGTCGCTTGCACGTCACTGCTGGCTGGGGGCTGGTCACTGGTCCTGGTGAGATCTGCCTGTTTGACAGCTCACCAGCGACCATGTAGCGACGCAGCAGCGATCCTGACCAGGTAATATCGCTGGTGGGATCGCTGCTGCGTCACTAAAGTGTGACGGTACCCTCAGATACTACAAAGAAATCAAGGAGAATCAGCAGTGAAAATTGTGACTATTAGATGTAGCTGATAGTAGATCATTAAGGACTTAGGCTATGTGCACACACTGCATTTTTTTGACGCTGCGTTTTTAGCTCTAAAAAAGAGGAAATGGAGCCATGTCTGCCGGAAATGGAGGACAGAGCAGGACGGTAGCTGAGCTGTTCCTTTCACAGGTTCTGCTGCTACAGCTGCCATGTCCTCCTTCCTCTCCCCCTGTTCTCAGTCCCGACTGCTTCTAGTGACAAGAGAGAGGGAGAAGAAGGGGCTGCACTGACCAATAGGTTCCCTGCAACTCACGATGGCAGCAATATCACACTCCACACACTGCAGAAGATGCCAGAGATACCGAGGTCACAAGCAGGCAGAGTCTGGATGGGGCCGAGCCATTGCTGCCTGGCGACTTGTATTAAAACTAGTACAGGAACAGCGTAGCTCCTCTCTCACTGAGCGGAGCTGGCTGCTTCTTTACCGTGCAGGGGCGCCGGGCTCCTAACTCGGCCAGGCCCGGTTGCAGTGGCAATTTAGATAAATTTAAATTAAAGTTACGAGGGTCATCAGTGATTGATTAGGGCGCCAGTTTTTACCATTAGTTTTTGTCTCTTTTCACAAGATTACTTTTGATTTTATCACATACAGCATAGCTATATATACAGTATATATATTTAAGAACACATTTGCAGTCTTCAGGGGTAGGAGCTCGAACACCTCTTACACGGCCCCATAGATCTTATTGGTATGTGTTCTATTGGTGCAAACTGGATTTCTAAATGAGGCTTAAGGCAGTGGACAAGAGCATCAGAAATTAAGCTGAAATGTGAAAGAATTACATTTCCTTTCAAGAATATCAATCATCAACATTCAAAGCATCATCTATAAAATGTCCAGTGCAACCATATTTATTATGAGTTTTAGGCATGTGCACACCGAGAGTATATAGCAATGGAAATGCTCATTTACTATGTAATTCACCCAATATTTTGCAAACACAGCAACACTAGAAATCTTGCAGAAAATGATTTCCATATGGCTTTCTATGAGATAATAGGCATTTCTACAATATTTAGGAGAAAATGTGACTTCAAACTGAAATACAACAGACAGTGTCCAGATGTTAAAATAGAAAACTACTTGGATGTAAATACGTATAGAAGGAGAATTCATCTCTTATGGAAAGACTGAAAAAAACCTTAATTTGTCATTACTGATACATTCTTGCCAAAAACATTTTCAGAAATAGTTGAAAGATGGAAATTGAGGCATCACTTACACCTTATTATGAAGAAATATTTTTAGATTTAATATGTGATGCTGATGTGTGTGTGTACACATTTACGGTACAGTTTTTATTTACTTAGCTCATCCACTAAGACAAAGAAGCAATACTACATGTATCATAGAAACTAGCCCTCAAATATCTAAGTCCTGCATTTAATTATACAGATTTTCCAGCTTTTTTTTACTTAAATAAATGTATTTGAAACTAAAAATCTTTTTTGCAAATGGGACTCAATAAAAATGTTGCACCATTTCACTTTTTATAAAAATAGGAACAAAAAGAGGAATAATATCCTCCAAAAATTAAAATAAAAATTAAAAATTTGCTGTAAGGAAAACATTTCACTTTTAAAGGATATTTGTTTCAATCAACCGTCATCATGTAAGTGGTACGTGGTTATAAATCAGCTTAGAAAAAAATAAGCAGAAAAGGAACAATTTCTATCATTTAATCAGAATGAGCTCAATGATGGATTCCCAGTTTATACATTCTGCAGCCAAACATAGACGATGCAAAACAAAGGCTAGAAAAGGTAAATAAATATATATATTATTAGAAGCTCAATTCAAGTTATGTCCTCGGTCGTGAAGGGGTTAAGATAGCGAAAATACTACAGTGATCCCTTTCATTACATGCAACGGATGACAGAATTTAGGGTGCAGTATATTTTTGCCTGCCGTTTCTTTTCTGTAATTTAAAGTTTCCACAAGTTTAGTTTGAATATTGGTGACCAGATTTAGATCCAAAAAAGTTATCTCAGTGGGGTGCATACAATACTTAAATATTAATCAGCATGGGTTATTGTTAAGGTAGCATACAAATCTGAGCACAGTCAGCCAGATAAAAACAGGTCATCTATGTAATGATCATACCAGACAAGGGATTAAAAGATGGATTCTTTTTAGTGTTGGGCGATCCCACCAATGGTTGGGATCAGGAGCCTCGCTCGATCGTTTTGTAAAGACCCAGATCGGGATCGAGATAACGCGAACTTGCGTCCGATCACCAATCTTGGACTTTACAGTTATGGGAAGGGGCAGGGGGGGCTATAAAATAAAGAATATAGTTAATAATAAACATTGTCATTATACTTACAGGTCCCGCGACGCATCCTGCGACTGTCTCCCAGCCGGTTCTGCTTCCGCGTCTGATCATTACTGTGTCCCTCAGTAAACACACTGCCTAAAGGACCTTCCATAACATCATAGCCATTTGATCAGTATGGTGTGAATGTTGTACAGACATTGGCTTACAGACTGGTCACATGACTATGACTTATTCAAGGTCCTGTTAACTGAACTTTGATTATCACTGTTCGAGTGTCGCATCGCATCACGGCGTACAATCTCTTGACAGGAGCAGGTCATCTTCATGTATTTCCAAGCAGCTGAGGCGCTCCTGTCCTGAAAGCATCAGCAATGCAAGACGCAAGTGGAATCACACCCTCACTATCAGCCTGCTACTCGCTCTGTACGGAGCTGACATGGCTCTCTCTGCTTCTCACTTTGTATAGACTGTGTCTGTACAGAGTGATGAAACTGACAAGGTTCTACTTGTGGACCATGTTGGGCTAAGGATTTTTTAGAATAAAGATGGAGTCTCTAATTATTTTTTTTGCTTTATTTCTAATAAAAAAAAATTCTCTGTGTTGTGTTTTCTTTACTGTTTACTAGAAATTCATGGTGGCCATGTCTAATGTGGCGTGACACCATGAATTTTGGGCTTAGTACCATCTGAGAATGCAAAGCTGGTATTAACCCTTTTGTTACCAAGCATGACCCCGCCACCAGGGCCACTGGACGAGCTGAGTAAAGCACCTGGAAATGACACTAAGAAACAATGCGCCATTTCCAGGGGTGGCTGTGGACAACCCGTAGCCGTCCACTTTATCTGCGCTGAGAATCAAAAATACCGCAGAGCGCTACATCATTTGTTTTAATGATATATTTCTATATAAAAATATTTTTTTTATATATACATATATACACACACACATACACATACATATTATATATATATATATATATATATATATATATATATATAGCTAGATATAGATATATATATATATATATATATATATATATAGATATATATATCTATATATATATATATATATATATATATATATATATATATATATAGAGAGAGAGAGAGAGAGAGAGAGAGATATATATATATATATATATATATATATATATATATATATATATATATATATGTATATATATATATATATATATATATATATATATATATATATATACACAGCTGTGGCAAAAATTAAGAGACCACTGCAAAATTTTTAGTTTTTCTGAGTAAACTATAAATTGTTGTTTTATTCTATAAACTATAAACTACTGACATGTCTCTGAATTTCCAAGCAAAAAATGTTGTATTTATTTTCTGAAAATAGTAGTTTATAGTTTATGCAAATCAGTGCTGGTTACCGGGCAGTACAGCAATGATCGGACGCGGAAGCAGAAGCGGCCGGGAGACAGTCTGCAGGATACGTCGTGGAACCTGTAAGTATGATCATAATGTTTTTTAATAATGTGCTTTTTTTTTTTAGCCCCTGGACCCGATCTGGACCTGATCTGTAACACGAGCTTCCCATAAAAGCTCTTGATCGGGATCATGCACACTATCACTATGTGATCGGTACGATCCCCGAACCTTACAGTTCGGGATCGCCCATCACTAATTATTTTCATTGAATAATAATTTAGAATCTCGGCATTAATCATAGACTGCTACACTCATCTTCTTCATTGCTGCAGTTTTACACCATATTACTTCCTGTAGTTTTTGTCCAATTTATTAGGGCTTCCTCTTTCTTTTTCTGGGGCTGAACTTTAAGTTTTAATGTGCTTTCTCACTATTATACATTACTAAACTTATGGACATCTATGGCTTGATTTCTTTTCCTGTGTGGATTGGATGGATTGTTAAAGACATCTGGTGAGAAATTCATGTCAATAGCACCTTTTTAAATATATTTACTTAGAAAACTAGTGATACCTTCAACACTTATTCCCCACAATGTATATATAAGCAAAACACTAACCCAATCAATAGTGGAAAATGAGATTCTGTTTGCTGTTTATATTCAACATGAAAATAGATAGATAGATAGATAGATAGATAGATAGATAGATAGATAGATAGATAGATAGAAGTGAATGCAGGGTTCCAAACACCACTAATCTTACAGTCAGCAATAAACAGGTTGTCCAGGTTTGCAGCAAAAGTCTGAAGTTACGCTGACTGCAGATTTCTGAATCCTCACATCACGCACACTGCACATGATACCAGCAATGAGACAGGGCATTCCCCTAAGCATGTGAATTGAGTGACACTGCACACGTCTAGTGGAAATGTGGTCAGAAGTATGCATGTCGCATATCGGCAGTCATGTAACCACCTGGTCTCATCGCAGGCAGGGAAGAATCCTGACAGTGTGCAATGTAATATGAAGATTCACAAGTCTGCAGTCAAATAGAGTGACTGCAGGCTTTTCTGCCAAACCTGGGCAACTCCTTCAAATGGGTTCAATCTATGTATCCATTGTAATTCCTAATTTCTTAATAGCCTGTAGGATTCTAGTCACTACTGACAGGCTAGCCATGAGAGTGGGTAGTCAAGACGTTTGGGGTCAGATGACCATTCTGATGCTTGTGGGGGCAAAGAAACTGTCCAAGTCTGAGGAACTCCTTGCAGTAGAGACATGAATATTCCCACCCACTGGGACTAGTCCCCTAATAACAGGGTAAAAAAATAGCCTGCAGTTGTCCCTTCACAACCTAAACTGGTCTTTTCCCCCTGAAAATTTGTCAGGGAGGGCTGTTTCTTGCTTGGGAGAGACCAACTGCACATCACAAGATACAGGCGCCAAAGTTACTGCTAGCTATGGGGGGCTCAGGGAGGCACTCATCACACTAGATAACTGACCCTGCAAATATGAACTCAACGTTTCTAGTCTCTCATGTTCACTGGTCAGATCTTGAAATACCTGAGTCAGATTGTACTAATATCAACCATACTTGTGGAAGGAAAAAGTGTTGGGTCGGTTGTAATGTGTAGCTAGTCATTACTTATGGGCTAGCCATGAGGCTGGATATTCAAGAGGCCTAGGGTTAGATACCAGGAGGTCTAGCAAAAGACAAAAACCGACACAGGTCACAGTCCAAAGTCAAAATTCTAGGAAGGCAGCTGAGCTAGACAAAGGGGCTAGGCAAATGGAATGTCAAAAGCAAGGTCAAGGTAGTTGGGTAAACAATAGATCAAACTGAGCACAGGAACATCGATAATGCTGACATCACCAATCTAAAACTATGACTGACTGTAATTGAAGGCAGAGACTAAGCTAAATAACAATAAAATCACTGTAAGCGGTAGACACGAGGTAAAAACTCCAGGAAGAAAGCAGATCATTACAAAGGGATTAGGCAAATAGAACTTCTGAAGCAAGGTCCAATGTTGGGTAAACAATAGATCAGATTGAGCAAAGGAACAACAGACAGACACCACTGAGCTAAAGATACTACTGACAGTAATTGAAGGCATAGAAGCAACTAAATAGCAATGTAATAACTACAAACAGGAGACAGATGGAGGAAACCTTGCACGCCCCAGCCCTGACTGGATGTTTGAGCACTGTATCACCATACTGACAGCTCAACATGCCACTTCCTTTGATTGGATGACTGCACTGTCCATCACCAAGTTGACAGTTAAGCATGCCCCTCCCCAAGATTGGATGGCTAAACTGTCCATCACCATGTTGACAGCTAAGCATGCCCCTCCCCAAGATTGTATGGGTGACCTGTCACTCACTGTCTCCAGACATAATGGTTGGAGGCATTTTGACCCCTTGTTTTTGCTTTACATCAATGCACCATATCCTTCATTGAATCATGGTTAGCCTAGCAATCCATAACTCTAACACCCCATAAGACACACCATTTTGAAGAAGCACTGGCCAAATCCAGATATTCTTTCCCATTTTTACTTTCTTTCAAATCATCAAATGACTGATCTATATAAGTTTATGCCATGCTGAACAATGGCACTTGTAGACAGCATGGTTTAAATGCCCTTATATCAAGCACTGTAATGGTTAACAACTGTCTGTATTTGTATCTGTGATGTAAAATGTGGAAAATGATGGTGGGAAAATAAGGAAAATGGTTCTTTAAACTATAATGTAGATTCAGAACACAAAAAGAATGTAAAACCTGAGGAAGTGGAAAATCAGATGTAAAGTCGGGGATTGTAGGGTCATGTACAGATATTCTTGGTTCAAGTGAGGGGATCTCTGAATGTTAAGTGTTTGCTATATATTTTCTTTATACATTGATGTCCAATAAC